>NW_027314780.1:0-300000 GCF_023375885.2 Dermacentor andersoni
CACACGCGAGACAGATATGCCGATGCTGCTCTTTTTAGCACCCGCGCACGCATTTGTGCGAAAACGCGTTTTAAGCATGCACATGCATCTTTTGGTAGACGCGGATGAAGTTTTCTGCAAAACCACAAGATGTGCATGCAAATGGTGCTTTTTGCAGAACGCGCACGTGGATTTCTACCAAACGACGTGCTAAGCATGCCGATGCTGCTCTTTTTAGCACCCGCGCACGGATTTGTGCGAAAACGCGTTTTAAGCATGCACATGCATCTTTTGGTAGACGCGGATGAAGTTTTCTGCAAAACCACAAGATATGCATGCAAATGGTGCTTTTGGCAGAACGCGCACGTAGATTTCTACCAAACGACGTGCTAATCATGCCGATGCTGCTCTTTTTAGCACCCGCGCACGCATTTGTGCGAAAACGCGTTTTAAGCATGCACATGCATCTTTTGGTAGACGCGGATGAAGTTTTCTGCAAAACCACAAGATGTGCATGCAAATGGTGCTTTTTGCAGAACGCGCACGTGGATTTCTACCAAACGACGTGCTAAGCATGCCGATGCTGCTATTTTTAGCACCCGCGCACGCATTTGTGCGAAAACGCGTTTTAAGCATGCACATGCATCATTTGGTAGACGCGGATGAAGTTTTCTGCAAAACCACAAGATGTGCATGCAAATGGTGCTTTTTGCAGAACGCGCACGTGGATTTCTACCAAACGACGTGCTAAGCATGCCGATGCTGTTCTTTTTAGCACCCGCGCACGCATTTGTGCGAAAACGCGTTTTAAGCATGCACATGCATCTTTTGGTAGACGCGGATGAAGTTTTCTGCAAAACCACAAGATGTGCATGCAAATGGTGCTTTTTGCAGAACGCGCTCGTGGATTTCTACCAAACTACGTGCAAAGCATGCCGATGCTGCTCTTTTTAGCACCCGCGCACGCATTTGTGCGAAAACGCGTTTTAAGCATGCACATGCATCTTTTGGTAGACGCGGATGAAGTTTTCTGCAAAACAACAAGATGTGCATGCAAATGGTGCTTTTTGCAGAACGCGCACGTGGATTTCTACCAAACGACGTGCTAAGCATGCCGATGCTGCTCTTTTTAGCACCCGCGCACGCATTTGTGCGAAAACGCGTTTTAAGCATGCACATGCATCTTTTGGTAGACGCGGATGAAGTTTTCTGCAAAACCACAAGATGTGCATGCAAATGGTGCTTTTTGCAGAACGCGCACGTGGATTTCTACCAAACGACGTGCTAAGCATGTCGATGCTGCTCTTTTTAGCACCCGCGCACGGATTTGTGCGAAAACGCGTTTTAAGCATGCACATGCATCTTTTGGTAGACGCGGATGAAGTTTTCTGCAAAACCACAAGATGTGCATGCAAATGGTGCTTTTGGCAGAACGCGCACGTAGATTTCTACCAATCGACGTGCTAATCATGCCGATGCTGCTCTTTTTAGCACCCGCGCACGCATTTGTGCGAAAACGCGTTTTAAGCATGCACATGCATCTTTTGGTAGACGCGGATGAAGTTTTCTGCAAAACCACAAGATGTGCATGCAAATGGTGCTTTTTGCAGAACGCGCACGTGGATTTTCTACCAAACGACGTGCTAAGCGTACCGATGCTGCTATTTTTAGCACCCGCGCACGCATTTGTGCGAAAAGCGCGTTTTAAGCATGCACATGCATCATTTGGTAGACGCGGATGAAGTTTTCTGCAAAACCACAAGATGTGCATGCAAATGGTGCTTTTTGCAGAACGCGCACGTGGATTTCTACCAAACGACGTGCTAAGCATGCCGATGCTGCTCTTTTTAGCACCCGCGCACGCATTTGTGCGAAAACGCGTTTTTAAGCATGCACATGCATCTTTTGGTAGACGCGGATGAAGTTTTCTGCAAAACCACAAGATGTGCATGCAAATGGTGCTTTTTGCAGAACGCGCACGTGGATTTCTACCAAACAACGTGCTAAGCATGCCGATGTTGCTCTTTTTAGCACCCGCGCACGCATTTGTGCGAAAACGCGTTTTAAGCATGCACATGCATCTTTTGGTAGACGCGGATGAAGTTTTCTGCAAAACCACAAGATGTGCATGCAAATGGTGCTTTTTGCAGAACGCGCACGTGGATTTCCACCAAACGACGTGCTAAGCATGCCGATGCTGCTCTTTTTAGCACCCGCGCACGGATTTGGGCGAAAACGCGTTTTAAGCATGCACAGGCATCTTTTGGTAGACGCGGATGAAGTTTTCTGCAAAACCACAAGATGTGCATGCAAATGGTGCTTTTGGCAGAATGCGCACGTGGATGTCTATCAAACGACGTGCTAAGCATGCCGATGCTGATCTTTTTAGCACCCGCGCACGCATTTGTGCGAAAACGCGTTTTAAGCATGCACATGCATCTTTTGGTAGACGCGGATGAAGTTTTCTGCAAAACCACAAGATGTGCATGCAAATGGTGCTTTTTGCAGAACGCGCTCGTGGATTTCTACCAAACGACGTGCAAAGCATGCCGATGCCGCTCTTTTTAGCACCCGCGCACGCATTTGTGCGAAAACGCGTTTTAAGCATGCACATGCATCTTTTGGTAGACGCGGATGAAGTTTTCTGCAAAACCACAAGATGTGCATGCAAATGGTGCTTTTTGCAGAACGCGCACGTGGATTTCTACCAAACGACGTGCTAAGCATGCCGATGCTGCTCTTTTTAGCACCCGCGCACGGATTTGTGCGAAAACGCGTTTTAAGCATGCACATGCATCTTTTGGTAGACGCGGATGAAGTTTTCTGCAAAACCACAAGATGTGCATGCAAATGGTGCTTTTGGCAGAACGCGCACGTGGATTTCTACCAAACGACGTGCTAAGCATGCCGATGCTGCTCTTTTTAGCACCCGCGCACGGATTTGTGCGAAAACGCGTTTTAAGCATGCACATGCATCTTTTGGTAGACGCGGATGAAGTTTTCTGCAAAACCACAAGATGTGCATGCAAATGGTGCTTTTTGCAGAACGCGCACGTGGATTTCTACCAAACGACGGGCTAAGCATGCCGATGCTGCTCTTTTTAGCACCCGCGCACGGATTTGTGCGAAAACGCGTTTTAAGCATGCACATGCATCTTTTGGTAGACGCGGATGAAGTTTTCTGCAAAACCACAAGATGTGCATGCAAATGGTGCTTTTGGCAGAACGCGCACGTGGATTTCTACCAAACGACGTGCTAAGCATGCCGATGCTGCTCTTTTTAGCACCCGCGCACGGATTTGTGCGAAAACGCGTTTTAAGCATGCACATGCATCTTTTGGTAGACGCGGATGAAGTTTTCTGCAAAACCACAAGATGTGCATGCAAATGGTGCTTTTTGCAGAACGCGCACGTGGATTTCTACCAAACGACGTGCTAAGCATGCCGATGCTGCTATTTTTAGCACCCGCGCACGCATTTGTGCGAAAACGCGTTTTAAGCATGCACATGCATCTTTTGGTAGACGCGGATGAACTTTTCTGCAAAACCACAAGATGTGCATGCAAATGGTGCTTTTTGCAGAACGCGCTCGTGGATTTCTACCAAACGACGTGCTAAGCATGCCGATGCTGCTCTTTTTAGCACCCGCGCACGCATTTGTGCGAAAACGCGTTTTAAGCATGCACATGCATCTTTTGGTAGACGCTCTGCAAAACCACAAGATGTGCATGCAAATGGTGCTTTTTGCAGAACGCGCACGTGGATTTCTACCAAACGACGTGCTAAGCATGCCGATGCTGCTCTTTTTAGCACCCGCGCACGCATTTGTGCGAAAACGCGTTTTAAGCATGCACATGCATCTTTTGGTAGACGCGGATGAAGTTTTCTGCAAAACCACAAGATGTGCATGCAAATGGTGCTTTTTGCAGAACGCGCACGTGGATTTCTACCAAACGACGTGCTAAGCATGCCGATGCTGCTCTTTTTAGCACCCGCGCACGGATTTGTGCGAAAACGCGTTTTAAGCATGCACATGCATCTTCTGGTAGACGCGGATGAAGTTTTCTGCAAAACCACAAGATGTGCATGCAAATGGTGCTTTTGGCAGAACGCGCACGTGGATTTCTACCAAACGACGTGCTAAGCATGCCGATGCTGCTCTTTTTAGCACCCGCGCACGCATTTGTGCGAAAACGCGTTTTAAGCATGCGCATGCATCTTTTGGTAGACGCGGATGAAGTTTTCTGCAAAACCACAAGATGTGCATGCAAATGGTGCTTTTTGCAGAACGCGCTCGTGGATTTCTACCAAACGATGTGCTAAGCATGCCGATGCTGCTCTTTTTAGCACTCGCGCACGCATTTGTGCGAAAACGCGTTTTAAGCATGCACATGCATCGTTTGGTAGACGCGGATTAAGTTTTCTGCAAAACCACAAGATGTGCATGCAAACGGTGCTTTTGGCAGAACGCGCACGTGGATTTCTACCAAACGACGTGCTAAGCATGCCGATGCTGCTATTTTTAGCACCCGCGCACGCATTTGTGCGAAAACGCGTTTTAAGCATGCGCATGCATCTTTTGGTAGACGCGGATCAAGTTTTCTGCAAAACCACAAGATGTGCATGCAAATGGTGCTTTTGGCAGAACGCGCACGTGGATGTCTATCAAATGACGTGCTAAGCATGCCGATGCTGCTCTTTTTAGCACCCGCGCACGCATTTGTGCGAAAACGCGTTTTAAGCATGCACATGCATCTTTTGGTAGACGCGGATGAAGTTTTCTGCAAAACCACAAGATGTGCATGCAAATGGTGCTTTTTGCAGAACGCGCTCGTGGATTTCTACCAAACGACGTGCAAAGCATGCCGATGCTGCTCTTTTTAGCACCCGCGCACGCATTTGTGCGAAAACGCGTTTTAAGGATGCACATGCATCTTTTGGTAGACGCGGATGAAGTTTTCTGCAAAACCACAAGATGTGCATGCAAATGGTGCTTTTGGCAGAACGCGCACGTGGATTTCTACCAAACGACGTGCTAAGCATGCCGATGCTGCTCTTTTTAGCACCCGCGCACGGATTTGTGCGAAAACGCGTTTTAAGCATGCACATGCATCTTTTGGTAGACGCGGATGAAGTTTTCTGCAAAACCACAAGATGTGCATGCAAATGGTGCTTTTTGCAGAACGCGCACGTGGATTTCTACCAAACGACGGGCTAAGCATGCCGATGCTGCTCTTTTTAGCACCCGCGCACGGATTTGTGCGAAAACGCGTTTTAAGCATGCACATGCATCTTTTGGTAGACGCGGATGAAGTTTTCTGCAAAACCACAAGATGTGCATGCAAATGGTGCTTTTGGCAGAACGCGCACGTGGATTTCTACCAAACGACGTGCTAAGCATGCCGATGCTGCTCTTTTTAGCACCCGCGCACGGATTTGTGCGAAAACGCGTTTTAAGCATGCACATGCATCTTTTGGTAGACGCGGATGAAGTTTTCTGCAAAACCACAAGATGTGCATGCAAATGGTGCTTTTTGCAGAACGCGCACGTGGATTTCTACCAAACGACGTGCTAAGCATGCCGATGCTGCTATTTTTAGCACCCGCGCACGCATTTGTGCGAAAACGCGTTTTAAGCATGCACATGCATCTTTTGGTAGACGCGGATGAAGTTTTCTGCAAAACCACAAGATGTGCATGCAAATGGTGCTTTTTGCAGAACGCGCTCGTGGATTTCTACCAAACGACGTGCTAAGCATGCCGATGCTGCTCTTTTTAGCACCCGCGCACGCATTTGTGCGAAAACGCGTTTTAAGCATGCACATGCATCTTTTGGTAGACGCTCTGCAAAACCACAAGATGTGCATGCAAATGGTGCTTTTTGCAGAACGCGCACGTGGATTTCTACCAAACGACGTGCTAAGCATGCCGATGCTGCTCTTTTTAGCACCCGCGCACGCATTTGTGCGAAAACGCGTTTTAAGCATGCACATGCATCTTTTGGTAGACGCGGATGAAGTTTTCTGCAAAACCACAAGATGTGCATGCAAATGGTGCTTTTTGCAGAACGCGCACGTGGATTTCTACCAAACGACGTGCTAAGCATGCCGATGCTGCTCTTTTTAGCACCCGCGCACGGATTTGTGCGAAAACGCGTTTTAAGCATGCACATGCATCTTCTGGTAGACGCGGATGAAGTTTTCTGCAAAACCACAAGATGTGCATGCAAATGGTGCTTTTGGCAGAACGCGCACGTGGATTTCTACCAAACGACGTGCTAAGCATGCCGATGCTGCTCTTTTTAGCACCCGCGCACGCATTTGTGCGAAAACGCGTTTTAAGCATGCGCATGCATCTTTTGGTAGACGCGGATGAAGTTTTCTGCAAAACCACAAGATGTGCATGCAAATGGTGCTTTTTGCAGAACGCGCTCGTGGATTTCTACCAAACGATGTGCTAAGCATGCCGATGCTGCTCTTTTTAGCACTCGCGCACGCATTTGTGCGAAAACGCGTTTTAAGCATGCACATGCATCGTTTGGTAGACGCGGATTAAGTTTTCTGCAAAACCACAAGATGTGCATGCAAACGGTGCTTTTGGCAGAACGCGCACGTGGATTTCTACCAAACGACGTGCTAAGCATGCCGATGCTGCTATTTTTAGCACCCGCGCACGCATTTGTGCGAAAACGCGTTTTAAGCATGCGCATGCATCTTTTGGTAGACGCGGATGAAGTTTTCTGCAAAACCACAAGATGTGCATGCAAATGGTGCTTTTGGCAGAACGCGCACGTGGATGTCTATCAAATGACGTGCTAAGCATGCCGATGCTGCTCTTTTTAGCACCCGCGCACGCATTTGTGCGAAAACGCGTTTTAAGCATGCACATGCATCTTTTGGTAGACGCGGATGAAGTTTTCTGCAAAACCACAAGATGTGCATGCAAATGGTGCTTTTTGCAGAACGCGCTCGTGGATTTCTACCAAACGACGTGCAAAGCATGCCGATGCTGCTCTTTTTAGCACCCGCGCACGCATTTGTGCGAAAACGCGTTTTAAGCATGCACATGCATCTTTTGGTAGACGCGGATGAAGTTTTCTGCAAAACCACAAGATGTGCATGCAAATGGTGCTTTTTGCAGAACGCGCACGTGGATTTCTACCAAACGACGTGCTAAGCATGCCGATGCTGCTCTTTTTAGCACCCGCGCACGGATTTGTGCGAAAACGCGTTTTAAGCATGCACATGCATCTTTTGGTAGACGCGGATGAAGTTTTCTGCAAAACCACAAGATGTGCATGCAAATGGTGCTTTTGGCAGAACGCGCACGTGGATTTCTACCAAACGACGTGCTAAGCATGCCGATGCTGCTCTTTTTAGCACCCGCGCACGGATTTGTGCGAAAACGCGTTTTAAGCATGCACATGCATCTTTTGGTAGACGCGGATGAAGTTTTCTGCAAAACCACAAGATGTGCATGCAAATGGCGCTTTTGGCAGAACGCGCACGTGGATTTCTACCAAACGACGTGCTAAGCATGCCGATGCTGCTCTTTTTAGCACCCGCGCACGCATTTGTGCGAAAACGCGTTTTAAGCATGCACATGCATCTTTTGGTAGACGCGGATGAAGTTTTCTGCAAAACCACAAGATGTGCATGCATATGGTGCTTTTTGCAGAACGCGCACGTGGATTTCTACCAAACGACGTGCTAAGCATGCCGATGCTGCTCTTTTTAGCACCCGCGCACGCATTTGTGCGAAAACGCGTTTTAAGCATGCACATGCATCTTTTGATAGACGCGGATGAAGTTTTCTGCAAAACCACAAGATGTGCATGCAAATGGTGCTTTTTGCAGAACGCGCACGTGGATTTCTACCAAACGACGTGCTAAGCATGCCGATGCTGCTCTTTTTAGCACCCGCGCACGCATTTGTGCGAAAACGCGTTTTAAGCATGCACATGCATCTTTTGATAGACGCGGATGAAGTTTTCTGCAAAACCACGAGATGTGCATGCAAATGGTGCTTTTGGCAGAACGCGCACGTAGATTTCTACCAAACGACGTGCTAATCATGCCGATGCTGCTCTTTTTAGCACCCGCGCACGCATTTGTGCGAAAACGCGTTTTAAGCATGCACATGCATCTTTTGGTAGACGCGGATGAAGTTTTCTGCAAAACCACAAGATGTGCATGCAAATGGTGCTTTTTGCAGAACGCGCACGTGGATTTCTACCAAACGACGTGCTAAGCATGCCGATGCTGCTATTTTTACCACCCGCGCACGCATTTGTGCGAAAACGCGTTTTAAGCATGCACATGCATCTTTTGGTAGACGCGGATGAAGTTTTCTGCAAAACCACAAGATGTGCATGCATATGGTGCTTTTTGCAGAACGCGCACGTGGATTTCTACCAAACGACGTGCTAAGCATGCCGATGCTGCTCTTTTTAGCACCCGCGCACGCATTTGTGCGAAAACGCGTTTTAAGCATGCACATGCATCTTTTGGTAGACGCGGATGAAGTTTTCTGCAAAACCACAAGATGTGCATGCAAATGGTGCTTTTTGCAGAACGCGCACGTGGATTTCTACCAAACGACGTGCTAAGCATGCCGATGCTGCTCTTTTTAGCACCCGCGCACGCATTTGTGCGAAAACGCGTTTTAAGCATGCACATGCATCTTTTGGTAGACGCGGATGAAGTTTTCTGCAAAAGCACAAGATGTGCATGCAAATGGTGCTTTTGGGAGAACGCGCACGTGGATTTCTACCAAACGACGTGCTAAGCATGTCGATGCTGCTCTTTTTAGCACCCGCGCACGCATTTGTGCGAAAACGTGTTTTAAGCATGCACATGCATCTTTTGGTAGACGCGGATGAAGTTTTCTGCAAAACCACAAGATGTGCATGCAAATGGTGCTTTTTGCAGAACGCGCACGTGGATTTCTACCAAACGACGTGCTAAGCATGCCGATGCTGATATTTTTAGCACCCGCGCACGCATTGTGCGAAAACGCGTTTTAAGCATGCACATGCATCTTTTGGTAGACGCGGATGAAGTTTTCTGCAAAACCACAAGATGTGCATGCAAATGGTGCTTTTTGCAGAACGCGCACGTGGATTTCTACCAAACGACGTGCTAAGCATGCCGATGCTGCTCTTTTTAGCACCCGCGCACGCATTTGTGCGAAAACGCGTTTTAAGCATGCACATGCATCTTTTGATAGACGCGGATGAAGTTTTCTGCAAAACCACGAGATGTGCATGCAAATGGTGCTTTTGGCAGAACGCGCACGTGGATTTCTACCAAACGACGTGCTAAGCATGCCGATGCTGCTCTTTTTAGCACCCGCGCACGCATTTGTGCGAAAACGCGTTTTAAGCATGCACATGCATCTTTTGATAGACGCGGATGAAGTTTTCTGCAAAACCACAAGATGTGCATGCAAATGGTGCTTTTTGCAGAACGCGCACGTGGATTTCTACCAAACGACGTGCTAAGCATGCCGATGCTGCTCTTTTTAGCACCCGCGCACGCATTTGTGCGAAAACGCGTTTTAAGCATGCACATGCATCTTTTGATAGACGCGGATGAAGTTTTCTGCAAAACCACGAGATGTGCATGCAAATGGTGCTTTTGGCAGAACGCGCACGTAGATTTCTACCAAACGACGTGCTAATCATGCCGATGCTGCTCTTTTTAGCACCCGCGCACGCATTTGTGCGAAAACGCGTTTTAAGCATGCACATGCATCTTTTGGTAGACGCGGATGAAGTTTTCTGCAAAACCACAAGATGTGCATGCAAATGGTGCTTTTTGCAGAACGCGCACGTGGATTTCTACCAAACGACGTGCTAAGCATGCCGATGCTGCTATTTTTACCACCCGCGCACGCATTTGTGCGAAAACGCGTTTTAAGCATGCACATGCATCTTTTGGTAGACGCGGATGAAGTTTTCTGCAAAACCACAAGATGTGCATGCATATGGTGCTTTTTGCAGAACGCGCACGTGGATTTCTACCAAACGACGTGCTAAGCATGCCGATGCTGCTCTTTTTAGCACCCGCGCACGCATTTGTGCGAAAACGCGTTTTAAGCATGCACATGCATCTTTTGGTAGACGCGGATGAAGTTTTCTGCAAAACCACAAGATGTGCATGCAAATGGTGCTTTTTGCAGAACGCGCACGTGGATTTCTACCAAACGACGTGCTAAGCATGCCGATGCTGCTCTTTTTAGCACCCGCGCACGCATTTGTGCGAAAACGCGTTTTAAGCATGCACATGCATCTTTTGGTAGACGCGGATGAAGTTTTCTGCAAAAGCACAAGATGTGCATGCAAATGGTGCTTTTGGGAGAACGCGCACGTGGATTTCTACCAAACGACGTGCTAAGCATGCCGATGCTGCTCTTTTTAGCACCCGCGCACGCATTTGTGCGAAAACGTGTTTTAAGCATGCACATGCATCTTTTGGTAGACGCGGATGAAGTTTTCTGCAAAACCACAAGATGTGCATGCAAATGGTGCTTTTTGCAGAACGCGCACGTGGATTTCTACCAAACGACGTGCTAAGCATGCCGATGCTGATATTTTTAGCACCCGCGCACGCATTGTGCGAAAACGCGTTTTAAGCATGCACATGCATCTTTTGGTAGACGCGGATGAAGTTTTCTGCAAAACCACAAGATGTGCATGCAAATGGTGCTTTTTGCAGAACGCGCACGTGGATTTCTACCAAACGACGTGCTAAGCATGCCGATGCTGCTCTTTTTAGCACCCGCGCACGCATTTGTGCGAAAACGCGTTTTAAGCATGCACATGCATCTTTTGGTAGACGCGGATGAAGTTTTCTGCAAAACCACAAAATGTGCATGCAAATGGTGCTTTTTGCAGAACGCGCACGTGGATTTCTACCAAACGATGTGCTAAGCATGCCGATGCTGCTCTTTTTAGCACCCGCGCACGCATTTGTGCGAAAACGCGCTTTAAGCATGCACATGCATCTTTTGGTAGACGCGGATGAAGTTTTCTGCAAAACCACAAGATGTGCATGCAAATGGTGCTTTTTGCAGAACGCGCACGTAGATTTCTACCAAACGACGTGCTAAGCTTGCCGATGCTGCTCTTTTTAGCACCCGCGCACGGATTTGTGCGAAAACGCGTTTTAAGCATGCACATGCATCTTTTGGTAGACGCGGATGAAGTTTTCTGCAAAACCACAAGATGTGCATGCAAATGGTGCTTTTGGCAGAACGCGCACGTGGATTTCTACCAAACGACGTGCTAAGCATGCCGATGCTGCTCTTTTAGCACCCGCGCACGCATTTGTGCGAAAACGCGTTTTAAGCATGCACATGCATCTTTTGGTAGACGCGGATGAAGTTTTCTGCAAAACCACAAGATGTGCATGCAAATGGTGCTTTTTGCAGAACGCGCACGTGGATTTCTACCAAACGACGTGCTAAGCATGCCGATGCTGCTCTTTTTAGCACCCGCGCACGGATTTGTGCGAAAACGCGTTTTAAGCATGCACATGCATCTTTTGGTAGACGCGGATGAAGTTTTCTGCAAAACCACAAGATGTGCATGCAAATGGTGCTTTTGGCAGAACGCGCACGTAGATTTCTACCAAACGACGTGCTAATCATGCCGATGCTGCTCTTTTTAGCACCCGCGCACGCATTTGTGCGAAAACGCGTTTTAAGCATGCACATGCATCTTTTGGTAGACGCGGATGAAGTTTTCTGCAAAACCACAAGATGTGCATGCAAATGGTGCTTTTTGCAGAACGCGCACGTGGATTTCTACCAAACGACGTGCTAAGCATGCCGATGCTGCTATTTTTAGCACCCGCGCACGCATTTGTGCGAAAACGCGTTTTAAGCATGCACATGCATCTTTTGGTAGACGCGGATGAAGTTTTCTGCAAAACCACAAGATGTGCATGCATATGGTGCTTTTTGCAGACCGCGCACGTGGATTTCTACCAAACGACGTGCTAAGCATGCCGATGCTGCTCTTTTTAGCACCCGCGCACGCATTTGTGCGAAAACGCGTTTTAAGCATGCACATGCATCTTTTGGTAGACGCGGATGAAGTTTTCTGCAAAACCACAAGATGTGCATGCAAATGGTGCTTTTTGCAGAACGCGCACGTGGATTTCTACCAAACGACGTGCTAAGCATGCCGATGCTGCTCTTTTTAGCACCCGCGCACGCATTTGTGCGAAAACGCGTTTTAAGCATGCACATGCATCTTTTGGTAGACGCGGATGAAGTTTTCTGCAAAACCACAAGATGTGCATGCAAATGGTGCTTTTTGCAGAACGCGCACGTGGATTTCTACCAAACGACGTGCTAAGCATGCCGATGCTGCTCTTTTTAGCACCCGCGCACGCATTTGTGCGAAAACGCGTTTTAAGCATGCACATGCATCTTTTGGTAGACGCGGATGAAGTTTTCTGCAAAACCACAAGATGTGCATGCAAATGGTGCTTTTTGCAGAACGCGCACGTGGATTTCTACCAAACGACGTGCTAAGCATGCCGATGCTGCTCTTTTTAGCACCCGCGCACGCATTTGTGCGAAAACGCGTTTTAAGCATGCACATGCATCTTTTGGTAGACGCGGATGAAGTTTTCTGCAAAACCACAAGATGTGCATGCAAATGGTGCTTTTTGCAGAACGCGCACGTGGATTTCTACCAAACGACGTGCTAAGCATGCCGATGCTGCTCTTTTTAGCACCCGCGCACGCATTTGTGCGAAAACGCGTTTTAAGCATGCACATGCATCTTTTGGTAGACGCGGATGAAGTTTTCTGCAAAACCACAAGATGTGCATGCAAATGGTGCTTTTTGCAGAACGCGCACGTGGATTTCTACCAAACGACGTGCTAAGCATGCCGATGCTGCTATTTTTACCACCCGCGCACGCATTTGTGCGAAAACGCGTTTTAAGCATGCACATGCATCTTTTGGTAGACGCGGATGAAGTTTTCTGCAAAACCACAAGATGTGCATGCATATGGTGCTTTTTGCAGAACGCGCACGTGGATTTCTACCAAACGACGTGCTAAGCATGCCGATGCTGCTCTTTTTAGCACCCGCGCACGCATTTGTGCGAAAACGCGTTTTAAGCATGCACATGCATCTTTTGGTAGACGCGGATGAAGTTTTCTGCAAAACCACAAGATGTGCATGCAAATGGTGCTTTTTGCAGAACGCGCACGTGGATTTCTACCAAACGACGTGCTAAGCATGCCGATGCTGCTCTTTTTAGCACCCGCGCACGCATTTGTGCGAAAACGCGTTTTAAGCATGCACATGCATCTTTTGGTAGACGCGGATGAAGTTTTCTGCAAAAGCACAAGATGTGCATGCAAATGGTGCTTTTGGGAGAACGCGCACGTGGATTTCTACCAAACGACGTGCTAAGCATGCCGATGCTGCTCTTTTTAGCACCCGCGCACGCATTTGTGCGAAAACGCGTTTTAAGCATGCACATGCATCTTTTGGTAGACGCGGATGAAGTTTTCTGCAAAACCACAAGATGTGCATGCAAATGGTGCTTTTTGCAGAACGCGCACGTGGATTTCTACCAAACGACGTGCTAAGCATGCCGATGCTGATATTTTTAGCACCCGCGCACGCATTGTGCGAAAACGCGTTTTAAGCATGCACATGCATCTTTTGGTAGACGCGGATGAAGTTTTCTGCAAAACCACAAGATGTGCATGCAAATGGTGCTTTTTGCAGAACGCGCACGTGGATTTCTACCAAACGACGTGCTAAGCATGCCGATGCTGCTCTTTTTAGCACCCGCGCACGCATTTGTGCGAAAACGCGTTTTAAGCATGCACATGCATCTTTTGGTAGACGCGGATGAAGTTTTCTGCAAAACCACAAGATGTGCATGCATATGGTGCTTTTTGCAGAACGCGCACGTGGATTTCTACCAAACGACGTGCTAAGCATGCCGATGCTGCTCTTTTTAGCACCCGCGCACGCATTTGTGCGAAAACGCGTTTTAAGCATGCACATGCATCTTTTGGTAGACGCGGATGAAGTTTTCTGCAAAACCACAAGATGTGCATGCAAATGGTGCTTTTTGCAGAACGCGCACGTGGATTTCTACCAAACGACGTGCTAAGCATGCCGATGCTGCTCTTTTTAGCACCCGCGCACGCATTTGTGCGAAAACGCGTTTTAAGCATGCACATGCATCTTTTGGTAGACGCGGATGAAGTTTTCTGCAAAAGCACAAGATGTGCATGCAAATGGTGCTTTTGGGAGAACGCGCACGTGGATTTCTACCAAACGACGTGCTAAGCATGCCGATGCTGCTCTTTTTAGCACCCGCGCACGCATTTGTGCGAAAACGCGTTTTAAGCATGCACATGCATCTTTTGGTAGACGCGGATGAAGTTTTCTGCAAAACCACAAGATGTGCATGCAAATGGTGCTTTTTGCAGAACGCGCACGTGGATTTCTACCAAACGACGTGCTAAGCATGCCGATGCTGATATTTTTAGCACCCGCGCACGCATTGTGCGAAAACGCGTTTTAAGCATGCACATGCATCTTTTGGTAGACGCGGATGAAGTTTTCTGCAAAACCACAAGATGTGCATGCAAATGGTGCTTTTTGCAGAACGCGCACGCGGATTTCTACCAAACGACGTGCTAAGCATGCCGATGCTGCTCTTTTTAGCACCCGCGCACGCATTTGTGCGAAAACGCGTTTTAAGCATGCACATGCATCTTTTGGTAGACGCGGATGAAGTTCTCTGCAAAACCACAAAATGTGCATGCAAATGGTGCTTTTTGCAGAACGCGCACGTGGATTTCTACCAAACGATGTGCTAAGCATGCCGATGCTGCTCTTTTTAGCACCCGCGCACGCATTTGTGCGAAAACGCGCTTTAAGCATGCACATGCATCTTTTGGTAGACGCGGATGAAGTTTTCTGCAAAACCACAAGATGTGCATGCAAATGGTGCTTTTTGCAGAACGCGCACGTGGATTTCTACCAAACGACGTGCTAAGCATGCCGATGCTGCTCTTTTTAGCACCCGCGCAAGCATTTGTGCGAAAACGCGTTTTAAGCATGCACATGCATCTTTTGGTAGACGCGGATGAAGTTTTCTGCAAAACCACAAGATGTGCATGCAAATGGTGCTTTTTGCAGAACGCGCACGTAGATTTCTACCAAACGATGTGCTAAGCTTGCCGATGCTGCTCTTTTTAGCACCCGCGCACGGATTTGTGCGAAAACGCGTTTTAAGCATGCACATGCATCTTTTGGTAGACGCGGATGAAGTTTTCTGCAAAACCACAAGATGTGCATGCAAATGGTGCTTTTGGCAGAACGCGCACGTGGATTTCTACCAAACGACGTGCTAAGCATGCCGATGCTGCTCTTTTTAGCACCCGCGCACGCATTTGTGCGAAAACGCGTTTTAAGCATGCACATGCATCTTTTGGTAGACGCGGATGAAGTTTTCTGCAAAACCACAAGATGTGCATGCAAATGGTGCTTTTTGCAGAACGCGCACGTGGATTTCTACCAAACGACGTGCTAAGCATGCCGATGCTGCTCTTTTTAGCACCCGCGCACGGATTTGTGCGAAAACGCGTTTTAAGCATGCACATGCATCTTTTGGTAGACGCGGATGAAGTTTTCTGCAAAACCACAAGATGTGCATGCAAATGGTGCTTTTGGCAGAACGCGCACGTAGATTTCTACCAAACGACGTGCTAATCATGCCGATGCTGCTCTTTTTAGCACCCGCGCACGCATTTGTGCGAAAACGCGTTTTAAGCATGCACATGCATCTTTTGGTAGACGCGGATGAAGTTTTCTGCAAAACCACAAGATGTGCATGCAAATGGTGCTTTTTGCAGAACGCGCACGTGGATTTCTACCAAACGACGTGCTAAGCATGCCGATGCTGCTATTTTTAGCACCCGCGCACGCATTTGTGCGAAAACGCGTTTTAAGCATGCACATGCATCTTTTGGTAGACGCGGATGAAGTTTTCTGCAAAACCACAAGATGTGCATGCATATGGTGCTTTTTGCAGACCGCGCACGTGGATTTCTACCAAACGACGTGCTAAGCATGCCGATGCTGCTCTTTTTAGCACCCGCGCACGCATTTGTCCGAAAACGCGTTTTAAGCATGCACATGCATCTTTTGGTAGACGCGGATGAAGTTTTCTGCAAAACCACAAGATGTGCATGCAAATGGTGCTTTTGGCAGAACGCGCACGTGGATTTCTACCAAACGACGTGCTAAGCATGCCGATGCTGCTCTTTTTAGCACCCGCGCACGCATTTGTGCGAAAACGCGTTTTAAGCATGCACATGCATCTTTTGGTAGACGCGGATGAAGTTTTCTGCAAAACCACAAGATGTGCATGCAAATGGTGCTTTTTGCAGAACGCGCACGTGGATTTCTACCAAACGACGTGCTAAGCATGCCGATGCTGCTCTTTTTAGCACCCGCGCACGCATTTGTGCGAAAACGCGTTTTAAGCATGCACATGCATCTTTTGGTAGACGCGGATGAAGTTTTCTGCAAAACCACAACATGTGCATGCAAATGGTGCTTTTTGCAGAACGCGCACGTGGATTTCTACCAAACGACGTGCTAAGCATGCCGATGCTGCTCTTTTTAGCACCCGCGCACGGATTTGTGCGAAAACGCGTTTTAAGCATGCACATGCATCTTTTGGTAGACGCGGATGAAGTTTTCTGCAAAACCACAAGATGTGCATGTAAATGGTGCTTTTGGCAGAACGCGCACGTGGATTTCTACCAAACGACGTGCTAAGCATGCCGATGCTGCTCTTCTTAGCACCCGCGCACGCATTTGTGCGAAAACGCGTTTTAAGCATGCACATGCATCTTTTGGTAGACGCGGATGAAGTTTTCTGCAAAACCACAAGATGTGCATGCAAATGGTGCTTTTTGCAGAACGCGCTCGTGGATTTCTACCAAACGACGTGCTAAGCATGCCGATGCTGCTCTTTTTAGCACCCACGCACGCATTTGTGCGAAAACGCGTTTTAAGCATGCACATGCATCTTTTGGTAGACGCGGATGAAGTTTTCTGCAAAACCACAAGATGTGCATGCAAATGGTGCTTTTTGCAGAACGCGCACGTAGATTTCTACCAAACGATGTGCTAAGCTTGCCGATGCTGCTCTTTTTAGCACCCGCGCACGGATTTGTGCGAAAACGCGTTTTAAGCATGCACATGCATCTTTTGGTAGACGCGGATGAAGTTTTCTGCAAAACCACAAGATGTGCATGCAAATGGTGCTTTTGGCAGAACGCGCACGTGGATTTCTACCAAACGACGTGCTAAGCATGCCGATGCTGCTCTTTTTAGCACCCGCGCACGCATTTGTGCGAAAACGCGTTTTAAGCATGCACATGCATCTTTTGGTAGACGCGGATGAAGTTTTCTGCAAAACCACAAGATGTGCATGCAAATGGTGCTTTTTGCAGAACGCGCACGTGGATTTCTACCAAACGACGTGCTAAGCATGCCGATGCTGCTCTTTTTAGCACCCGCGCACGGATTTGTGCGAAAACGCGTTTTAAGCATGCACATGCATCTTTTGGTAGACGCGGATGAAGTTTTCTGCAAAACCACAAGATGTGCATGCAAATGGTGCTTTTGGCAGAACGCGCACGTAGATTTCTACCAAACAACGTGCTAATCATGCCGATGCTGCTCTTTTTAGCACCCGCGCACGCATTTGTGCGAAAACGCGTTTTAAGCATGCACATGCATCTTTTGGTAGACGCGGATGAAGTTTTCTGCAAAACCACAAGATGTGCATGCAAATGGTGCTTTTTGCAGAACGCGCACGTGGATTTCTACCAAACGACGTGCTAAGCATGCGGATGCTGCTATTTTTAGCACCCGCGCACGCATTTGTGCGAAAACGCGTTTTAAGCATGCACATGCATCTTTTGGTAGACGCGGATGAAGTTTTCTGCAAAACCACAAGATGTGCATGCATATGGTGCTTTTTGCAGAACGCGCACGTGGATTTCTACCAAACGACGTGCTAAGCATGCCGATGCTGCTCTTTTTAGCACCCGCGCACGCATTTGTGCGAAAACGCGTTTTAAGCATGCACATGCATCTTTTGATAGACGCGGATGAAGTTTTCTGCAAAACCACAAGATGTGCATGCAAATGGTGCTTTTTGCAGAACGCGCACGTGGATTTCTACCAAACGACGTGCTAAGCATGCCGATGCTGCTATTTTTAGCACCCGCGCACGCATTTGTGCGAAAACGCGTTTTAAGCATGCACATGCATCTTTTGGTAGACGCGGATGAAGTTTTCTGCAAAACCACAAGATGTGCATGCAAATGGTGCTTTTTGCAGAACGCGCACGTGGATTTCTACCAAACGACGTGCTAAGCATGCCGATGCTGCTCTTTTTAGCACCCGCGCACGCATTTGTGCGAAAACCCGTTTTAAGCATGCACATGCATCTTTTTGTAGACGCGGATGAAGTTTTCTGCAAAACCACAAGATGTGCATGCAAATGGTGCTTTTTGCAGAACGCGCACGTGGATTTCTACCAAACGACGTGCTAAGCATGCCGATGCTGCTCTTTTTAGCACCCGCGCACGGATTTGTGCGAAAACGCGTTTTAAGCATGCACATGCATCTTTTGGTAGACGCGGATGAAGTTTTCTGAAAAACCACAAGATGTGCATGCAAATGGTGCTTTTTGCAGAACGCGCACGTGGATTTCTACCAAACGACGTGCTAAGCATACCGATGCTGCTCTTTTTAGCACCCGCGCACGCATTTTTGCGAAAACGCGTTTTAAGCATGCATTTGCATCTTTTGGTAGACGCGGATGAAGTTTTCTGCAAAACCACAAGATGTGCATGCAAATGGTGCTTTTTGCAGAACGCGCACGTGGATTTCTACCAAACGACGTGCTAAGCATGCCGATGCTGCTCTTCTTAGCACCCGCGCACGCATTTGTGCGAAAACGCGTTTTAAGCATGCACATGCATCTTTTGGTAGACGCGGATGAAGTTTTCTGCAAAACCACAAGATGTGCATGCAAATGGTGCTTTTTGCAGAACGCGCTCGTGGATTTCTACCAAACGACGTGCTAAGCATGCCGATGCTGCTCTTTTTAGCACCCACGCACGCATTTGTGCGAAAACGCGTTTTAAGCATGCACATGCATCTTTTGGTAGACGCGGATGAAGTTTTCTGCAAAACCACAAGATGTGCATGCAAATGGTGCTTTTTGCAGAACGCGCACGTAGATTTCTACCAAACGATGTGCTAAGCTTGCCGATGCTGCTCTTTTTAGCACCCGCGCACGGATTTGTGCGAAAACGCGTTTTAAGCATGCACATGCATCTTTTGGTAGACGCGGATGAAGTTTTCTGCAAAACCACAAGATGTGCATGCAAATGGTGCTTTTGGCAGAACGCGCACGTGGATTTCTACCAAACGACGTGCTAAGCATGCCGATGCTGCTCTTTTTAGCACCCGCGCACGCATTTGTGCGAAAACGCGTTTTAAGCATGCACATGCATCTTTTGGTAGACGCGGATGAAGTTTTCTGCAAAACCACAAGATGTGCATGCAAATGGTGCTTTTTGCAGAACGCGCACGTGGATTTCTACCAAACGACGTGCTAAGCATGCCGATGCTGCTCTTTTTAGCACCCGCGATCGGATTTGTGCGAAAACGCGTTTTAAGCATGCACATGCATCTTTTGGTAGACGCGGATGAAGTTTTCTGCAAAACCACAAGATGTGCATGCAAATGGTGCTTTTTGCAGAACGCGCACGTGGATTTCTACCAAACGACGTGCTAAGCATGCCGATGCTGCTCTTTTTAGCACCCGCGCACGCATTTGTGCGAAAACCCGTTTTAAGCATGCACATGCATCTTTTTGTAGACGCGGATGAAGTTTTCTGCAAAACCACAAGATGTGCATGCAAATGGTGCTTTTTGCAGAACGCGCACGTGGATTTCTACCAAACGACGTGCTAAGCATGCCGATGCTGCTCTTTTTAGCACCCGCGCACGGATTTGTGCGAAAACGCGTTTTAAGCATGCACATGCATCTTTTGGTAGACGCGGATGAAGTTTTCTGCAAAACCACAAGATGTGCATGCAAATGGTGCTTTTTGCAGAACGCGCACGTGGATTTCTACCAAACGACGTGCTAAGCATACCGATGCTGCTCTTTTTAGCAGCCGCGCACGCATTTGTGCGAAAACGCGTTTTAAGCATGCACATGCATCTTTTGGTAGACGCGGATGAAGTTTTCTGCAAAACCACAAGATGTGCATGCAAATGGTGCTTTTTGCAGAACGCGCACGTGGATTTCTACCAAACGACGTGCTAAGCATGCCGATGCTGCTCTTTTTAGCACCCGCGCACGGATTTGTGCGAAAACGCGTTTTAAGCATGCACATGCATCTATTGGTAGACGCGGATGAAGTTTTCTGCAAAACCACAAGATGTGCATGCAAATGGTGCTTTTGGCAGAACGCGCACGTGGATTTCTACCAAACGACGTGCTAAGCATGCCGATGCTGCTCTTCTTAGCACCCGCGCACGCATTTGTGCGAAAACGCGTTTTAAGCATGCACATGCATCTTTTGGTAGACGCGGATGAAGTTTTCTGCAAAACCACAAGATGTGCATGCAAATGGTGCTTTTTGCAGAACGCGCTCGTGGATTTCTACCAAACGACGTGCTAAGCATGCCGATGCTGCTCTTTTTAGCACCCGCGCACGCATTTGTGCGAAAACGCATTTTAAGCATGCACATGCATCTTTTGGTAGACGCGGATGAAGTTTTCTGCAAAATCACAAGATGTGCATGCAAATGGTGCTTTTTGCAGAACGCGCACGTGGATTTCTACCAAACGACGTGCTAAGCATGCCGATGCTGCTCTTTTTAGCACCCGCGCACGGATTTGTGCGAAAACGCGTTTTAAGCATGCACATGCATCTTTTGGTAGACGCGGATGAAGTTTTCTGCAAAACCACAAGATGTGCATGCAAATGGTGCTTTTTGCAGAACGCGCTCGTGGATTTCTACCAAACGACGTGCTAATCATGCCGATGCTGCTCTTTTTAGCACCCGCGCACGCATTTGTGCGAAAACGCGTTTTAAGCATGCACATGCATCTTTTGGTAGACGCGGATGAAGTTTTCTGCAAAACCACAAGATGTGCATGCAAATGGTGCTTTTTGCAGAACGCGCACGTGGATTTCTACCAAACGACGTGCTAAGCATGCCGATGCTGCTATTTTTAGCACCCGCGCACGCATTTGTGCGAAAACGCGTTTTAAGCATGCACATGCATCTTTTGGTAGACGCGGATGAAGTTTTCTGCAAAACCACAAGATGTGCATGCATATGGTGCTTTTTGCAGAACGCGCACGTGGATTTCTACCAAACGACGTGCTAAGCATGCCGATGCTGCTCTTTTTAGCACCCGCGCACGCATTTGTGCGAAAACGCGTTTTAAGCATGCACATGCATCTTTTGATAGACGCGGATGAAGTTTTCTGCAAAACCACAAGATGTGCATGCAAATGGTGCTTTTTGCAGAACGCGCACGTGGATTTCTACCAAACGACGTGCTAAGCATGCCGATGCTGCTATTTTTAGCACCCGCGCACGCATTTGTGCGAAAACGCGTTTTAAGCATGCACATGCATCTTTTGGTAGACGCGGATGAAGTTTTCTGCAAAACCACAAGATGTGCATGCAAATGGTGCTTTTTGCAGAACGCGCACGTGGATTTCTTCCAAACGACGTGCTAAGCATGCCGATGCTGCTCTTTTTAGCACCCGCGCACGCATTTGTGCGAAAACCCGTTTTAAGCATGCACATGCATCTTTTTGTAGACGCGGATGAAGTTTTCTGCAAAACCACAAGATGTGCATGCAAATGGTGCTTTTTGCAGAACGCGCACGTGGATTTCTACCAAACGACGTGCTAAGCATGCCGATGCTGCTCTTTTTAGCACCCGCGCACGGATTTGTGCGAAAACGCGTTTTAAGCATGCACATGCATCTTTTGGTAGACGCGGATGAAGTTTTCTGCAAAACCACAAGATGTGCATGCAAATGGTGCTTTTTGCAGAACGCGCACGTGGATTTCTACCAAACGACGTGCTAAGCATACCGATGCTGCTCTTTTTAGCACCCGCGCACGCATTTGTGCGAAAACGCGTTTTAAGCATGCATTTGCATCTTTTGGTAGACGCGGATGAAGTTTTCTGCAAAACCACAAGATGTGCATGCAAATGGTGCTTTTTGCAGAACGCGCACGTGGATTTCTACCAAACGACGTGCTAAGCATGCCGATGCTGCTCTTCTTAGCACCCGCGCACGCATTTGTGCGAAAACGCGTGTTAAGCATGCACATGCATCTTTTGGTAGACGCGGATGAAGTTTTCTGCAAAACCACAAGATGTGCATGCAAATGGTGCTTTTTGCAGAACGCGCTCGTGGATTTCTACCAAACGACGTGCTAAGCATGCCGATGCTGCTCTTTTTAGCACCCACGCACGCATTTGTGCGAAAACGCGTTTTAAGCATGCACATGCATCTTTTGGTAGACGCGGATGAAGTTTTCTGCAAAACCACAAGATGTGCATGCAAATGGTGCTTTTTGCAGAACGCGCACGTAGATTTCTACCAAACGATGTGCTAAGCTTGCCGATGCTGCTCTTTTTAGCACCCGCGCACGGATTTGTGCGAAAACGCGTTTTAAGCATGCACATGCATCTTTTGGTAGACGCGGATGAAGTTTTCTGCAAAACCACAAGATGTGCATGCAAATGGTGCTTTTGGCAGAACGCGCACGTGGATTTCTACCAAACGACGTGCTAAGCATGCCGATGCTGCTCTTTTTAGCACCCGCGCACGCATTTGTGCGAAAACGCGTTTTAAGCATGCACATGCATCTTTTGGTAGACGCGGATGAAGTTTTCTGCAAAACCACAAGATGTGCATGCAAATGGTGCTTTTTGCAGAACGCGCACGTGGATTTCTACCAAACGACGTGCTAAGCATGCCGATGCTGCTCTTTTTAGCACCCGCGCACGGATTTGTGCGAAAACGCGTTTTAAGCATGCACATGCATCTTTTGGTAGACGCGGATGAAGTTTTCTGCAAAACCACAAGATGTGCATGCAAATGGTGCTTTTGGCAGAACGCGCACGTAGATTTCTACCAAACGACGTGCTAATCATGCCGATGCTGCTCTTTTTAGCACCCGCGCACGCATTTGTGCGAAAACGCGTTTTAAGCATGCACATGCATCTTTTGGTAGACGCGGATGAAGTTTTCTGCAAAACCACAAGATGTGCATGCAAATGGTGCTTTTTGCAGAACGCGCACGTGGATTTCTACCAAACGACGTGCTAAGCATGCCGATGCTGCTATTTTTAGCACCCGCGCACGCATTTGTGCGAAAACGCGTTTTAAGCATGCACATGCATCTTTTGGTAGACGCGGATGAAGTTTTCTGCAAAACCACAAGATGTGCATGCATATGGTGCTTTTTGCAGAACGCGCACGTGGATTTCTACCAAACGACGTGCTAAGCATGCCGATGCTGCTCTTTTTAGCACCCGCGCACGCATTTGTGCGAAAACGCGTTTTAAGCATGCACATGCATCTTTTGATAGACGCGGATGAAGTTTTCTGCAAAACCACAAGATGTGCATGCAAATGGTGCTTTTTGCAGAACGCGCACGTGGATTTCTACCAAACGACGTGCTAAGCATGCCGATGCTGCTATTTTTAGCACCCGCGCACGCATTTGTGCGAAAACGCGTTTTAAGCATGCACATGCATCTTTTGGTAGACGCGGATGAAGTTTTCTGCAAAACCACAAGATGTGCATGCAAATGGTGCTTTTTGCAGAACGCGCACGTGGATTTCTACCAAACGACGTGCTAAGCATGCCGATGCTGCTCTTTTTAGCACCCGCGCACGCATTTGTGCGAAAACCCGTTTTAAGCATGCACATGCATCTTTTTGTAGACGCGGATGAAGTTTTCTGCAAAACCACAATGTGTGCATGCAAATGGTGCTTTTTGCAGAACGCGCACGTGGATTTCTACCAAACGACGTGCTAAGCATGCCGATGCTGCTCTTTTTAGCACCCGCGCACGGATTTGTGCGAAAACGCGTTTTAAGCATGCACATGCATCTTTTGGTAGACGCGGATGAAGTTTTCTGCAAAACCACAAGATGTGCATGCAAATGGTGCTTTTTGCAGAACGCGCACGTGGATTTCTACCAAACGACGTGCTAAGCATACCGATGCTGCTCTTTTTAGCACCCGCGCACGCATTTGTGCGAAAACGCGTTTTAAGCATGCACATGCATCTTTTGGTAGACGCGGATGAAGTTTTCTGCAAAACCACAAGATGTGCATGCAAATGGTGCTTTTTGCAGAACGCGCACGTGGATTTCTACCAAACGACGTGCTAAGCATGCCGATGCTGCTCTTTTTAGCACCCGCGCACGGATTTGTGCGAAAACGCGTTTTAAGCATGCACATGCATCTATTGGTAGACGCGGATGAAGTTTTCTGCAAAACCACAAGATGTGCATGCAAATGGTGCTTTTGGCAGAACGCGCACGTGGATTTCTACCAAACGACGTGCTAAGCATGCCGATGCTGCTCTTCTTAGCACCCGCGCACGCATTTGTGCGAAAACGCGTTTTAAGCATGCACATGCATCTTTTGGTAGACGCGGATGAAGTTTTCTGCAAAACCACAAGATGTGCATGCAAATGGTGCTTTTTGCAGAACGCGCTCGTGGATTTCTACCAAACGACGTGCTAAGCATGCCGATGCGGCTCTTTTTAGCCCCCGCGCACGCATTTGTGCGAAAACGCATTTTAAGCATGCACATGCATCTTTTGGTAGACGCGGATGAAGTTTTCTGCAAAATCACAAGATGTGCATGCAAATGGTGCTTTTTGCAGAACGCGCACGTGGATTTCTACCAAACGACGTGCTAAGCATGCCGATGCTGCTCTTTTTAGCACCCGCGCACGGATTTGTGCGAAAACGCGTTTTAAGCATGCACATGCATCTTTTGGTAGACGCGGATGAAGTTTTCTGCAAAACCACAAGATGTGCATGCAAATGGTGCTTTTTGCAGAACGCGCTCGTGGATTTCTACCAAACGACGTGCTAAGCATGCCGATGCTGCTCTTTTTAGCACCCGCGCACGCATTTGTGCGAAAACGCGTTTTAAGCATGCACATGCATCTTTTGGTAGACGCGGATGAAGTTTTCTGCAAAACCACAAGATGTGCATGCAAATGGTGCTTTTTGCAGAACGCGCACGTGGATTTCTACCAAACGACGTGCTAAGCATGCCGATGCTGCTATTTTTAGCACCCGCGCACGCATTTGTGCGAAAACGCGTTTTAAGCATGCACATGCATCTTTTGGTAGACGCGGATGAAGTTTTCTGCAAAACCACAAGATGTGCATGCATATGGTGCTTTTTGCAGAACGCGCACGTGGATTTCTACCAAACGACGTGCTAAGCATGCCGATGCTGCTCTTTTTAGCACCCGCGCACGCATTTGTGCGAAAACGCGTTTTAAGCATGCACATGCATCTTTTGATAGACGCGGATGAAGTTTTCTGCAAAACCACAAGATGTGCATGCAAATGGTGCTTTTTGCAGAACGCGCACGTGGATTTCTACCAAACGACGTGCTAAGCATGCCGATGCTGCTATTTTTAGCACCCGCGCACGCATTTGTGCGAAAACGCGTTTTAAGCATGCACATGCATCTTTTGGTAGACGCGGATGAAGTTTTCTGCAAAACCACAAGATGTGCATGCAAATGGTGCTTTTTGCAGAACGCGCACGTGGATTTCTACCAAACGACGTGCTAAGCATGCCGATGCTGCTCTTTTTAGCACCCGCGCACGCATTTGTGCGAAAACCCGTTTTAAGCATGCACATGCATCTTTTTGTAGACGCGGATGAAGTTTTCTGCAAAACCACAAGATGTGCATGCAAATGGTGCTTTTTGCAGAACGCGCACGTGGATTTCTACCAAACGACGTGCTAAGCATGCCGATGCTGCTCTTTTTAGCACCCGCGCACGGATTTGTGCGAAAACGCGTTTTAAGCATGCACATGCATCTTTTGGTAGACGCGGATGAAGTTTTCTGCAAAACCACAAGATGTGCATGCAAATGGTGCTTTTTGCAGAACGCGCACGTGGATTTCTACCAAACGACGTGCTAAGCATACCGATGCTGCTCTTTTTAGCACCCGCGCACGCATTTGTGCGAAAACGCGTTTTAAGCATGCACATGCATCTTTTGGTAGACGCGGATGAAGTTTTCTGCAAAACCACAAGATGTGCATGCAAATGGTGCTTTTTGCAGAACGCGCACGTGGATTTCTACCAAACGACGTGCTAAGCATGCCGATGCTGCTCTTTTTAGCACCCGCGCACGGATTTGTGCGAAAACGCGTTTTAAGCATGCACATGCATCTATTGGTAGACGCGGATGAAGTTTTCTGCAAAACCACAAGATGTGCATGCAAATGGTGCTTTTGGCAGAACGCGCACGTGGATTTCTACCAAACGACGTGCTAAGCATGCCGATGCTGCTCTTCTTAGCACCCGCGCACGCATTTGTGCGAAAACGCGTTTTAAGCATGCACATGCATCTTTTGGTAGACGCGGATGAAGTTTTCTGCAAAACCACAAGATGTGCATGCAAATGGTGCTTTTTGCAGAAGGCGCTCGTGGATTTCTACCAAACGACGTGCTAAGCATGCCGATGCTGCTCTTTTTAGCACCCGCGCACGCATTTGTGCGAAAACGCATTTTAAGCATGCACATGCATCTTTTGGTAGACGCGGATGAAGTTTTCTGCAAAATCACAAGATGTGCATGCAAATGGTGCTTTTTGCAGAACGCGCACGTGGATTTCTACCAAACGACGTGCTAAGCATGCCGATGCTGCTCTTTTTAGCACCCGCGCACGGATTTGTGCGAAAACGCGTTTTAAGCATGCACATGCATCTTTTGGTAGACGCGGATGAAGTTTTCTGCAAAACCACAAGATGTGCATGCAAATGGTGCTTTTTGCAGAACGCGCTCGTGGATTTCTACCAAACGACGTGCTAAGCATGCCGATGCTGCTCTTTTTAGCACCCGCGCACGCATTTGTGCGAAAACGCGTTTTAAGCATGCACATGCATCTTTTGGTAGACGCGGATGAAGTTTTCTGCAAAACCACAAGATGTGCATGCAAATGGTGCTTTTTGCAGAACGCGCACGTGGATTTCTACCAAACGACGTGCTAAGCATGCCGATGCTGCTATTTTTAGCACCCGCGCACGCATTTGTGCGAAAACGCGTTTTAAGCATGCACATGCATCTTTTGGTAGACGCGGATGAAGTTTTCTGCAAAACCACAAGATGTGCATGCATATGGTGCTTTTTGCAGAACGCGCACGTGGATTTCTACCAAACGACGTGCTAAGCATGCCGATGCTGCTCTTTTTAGCACCCGCGCACGCATTTGTGCGAAAACGCGTTTTAAGCATGCACATGCATCTTTTGATAGACGCGGATGAAGTTTTCTGCAAAACCACAAGATGTGCATGCAAATGGTGCTTTTTGCAGAACGCGCACGTGGATTTCTACCAAACGACGTGCTAAGCATGCCGATGCTGCTATTTTTAGCACCCGCGCACGCATTTGTGCGAAAACGCGTTTTAAGCATGCACATGCATCTTTTGGTAGACGCGGATGAAGTTTTCTGCAAAACCACAAGATGTGCATGCAAATGGTGCTTTTTGCAGAACGCGCACGTGGATTTCTACCAAACGACGTGCTAAGCATGCCGATGCTGCTCTTTTTAGCACCCGCGCACGCATTTGTGCGAAAACCCGTTTTAAGCATGCACATGCATCTTTTTGTAGACGCGGATGAAGTTTTCTGCAAAACCACAAGATGTGCATGCAAATGGTGCTTTTTGCAGAACGCGCACGTGGATTTCTACCAAACGACGTGCTAAGCATGCCGATGCTGCTCTTTTTAGCACCCGCGCACGGATTTGTGCGAAAACGCGTTTTAAGCATGCACATGCATCTTTTGGTAGACGCGGATGAAGTTTTCTGCAAAACCACAAGATGTGCATGCAAATGGTGCTTTTTGCAGAACGCGCACGTGGATTTCTACCAAACGACGTGCTAAGCATACCGATGCTGCTCTTTTTAGCACCCGCGCACGCATTTGTGCGAAAACGCGTTTTAAGCATGCACATGCATCTTTTGGTAGACGCGGATGAAGTTTTCTGCAAAACCACAAGATGTGCATGCAAATGGTGCTTTTTGCAGAACGCGCACGTGGATTTCTACCAAACGACGTGCTAAGCATGCCGATGCTGCTCTTTTTAGCACCCGCGCACGCATTTGTGCGAAAACGCGTTTTAAGCATGCACATGCATCTTTTGGTAGACGCGGATGAAGTTTTCTGCAAAACCACAAGATGTGCATGCAAATGGTGCTTTTTGCAGAACGCGCACGTGGATTTCTACCAAACGACGTGCTAAGCATGCCGATGCTGCTCTTTTTAGCACCCGCGCACGCATTTGTGCGAAAACGCGTTTTAAGCATGCACATGCATCTTTTGGTAGACGCGGATGAAGTTTTCTGCAAAACCACAAGATGTGCATGCAAATGGTGCTTTTTGCAGAACGCGCACGTGGATTTCTACCAAACGACGTGCTAAGCATGCCGATGCTGCTCTTTTTAGCACCCGCGCACGGATTTGTGCGAAAACGCGTTTTAAGCATGCACATGCATCTTTTGGTAGACGCGGATGAAGTTTTCTGCAAAACCACAAGATGTGCATGCAAATGGTGCTTTTGGCAGAACGCGCACGTGGATTTCTACCAAACGACGTGCTAAGCATAACGATGCTGCTCTTCTTAGCACCCGCGCACGCATTTGTGCGAAAACGCGTTTTAAGCATGCACATGCATCTTTTGGTAGACGCGGATGAAGTTCTCTGCAAAACCACAAGATGTGCATGCAAATGGTGCTTTTTGCAGAACGCGCTCGTGGATTTCTACCAAACGACGTGCTAAGCATGCCGATGCTGCTCTTTTTAGCACCCACGCACGCATTTGTGCGAAAACGCGTTTTAAGCATGCACATGCATCTTTTGGTAGACGCGGATGAAGTTTTCTGCAAAACCACAAGATGTGCATGCAAATGGTGCTTTTTGCAGAACGCGCACGTAGATTTCTACCAAACGATGCGCTAAGCTTGCCGATGCTGCTCTTTTTAGCACCCGCGCACGGATTTGTGCGAAAACGCGTTTTAAGCATGCACATGCATCTTTTGGTAGACGCGGATGAAGTTTTCTGCAAAACCACAAGATGTGCATGCAAATGGTGCTTTTTGCAGAACGCGCACGTGGATTTCTACCAAACGACGTGCTAAGCATGCCGATGCTGCTCTTTTTAGCACCCGCGCACGGATTTGTGCGAAAACGCGTTTTAAGCATGCACATGCATCTTTTGGTAGACGCGGATGAAGTTTTCTGCAAAACCACAAGATGTGCATGCAAATGGTGCTTTTGGCAGAACGCGCACGTAGATTTCTACCAAACGACGTGCTAATCATGCCGATGCTGCTCTTTTTAGCACCCGCGCACGCATTTGTGCGAAAACGCGTTTTAAGCATGCACATGCATCTTTTGGTAGACGCGGATGAAGTTTTCTGCAAAACCACAAGATGTGCATGCAAATGGTGCTTTTTGCAGAACGCGCACGTGGATTTCTACCAAACGACGTGCTAAGCATGCCGATGCTGCTATTTTTAGCACCCGCGCACGCATTTGTGCGAAAACGCGTTTTAAGCATGCACATGCATCTTTTGGTAGACGCGGATGAAGTTTTCTGCAAAACCACAAGATGTGCATGCATATGGTGCTTTTTGCAGAACGCGCACGTGGATTTCTACCAAACGACGTGCTAAGCATGCCGATGCTGCTCTTTTTAGCACCCGCGCACGCATTTGTGCGAAAACGCGTTTTAAGCATGCACATGCATCTTTTGATAGACGCGGATGAAGTTTTCTGCAAAACCACAAGATGTGCATGCAAATGGTGCTTTTTGCAGAACGCGCACGTGGATTTCTACCAAACGACGTGCTAAGCATGCCGATGCTGCTATTTTTAGCACCCGCGCACGCATTTGTGCGAAAACGCGTTTTAAGCATGCACATGCATCTTTTGGTAGACGCGGATGAAGTTTTCTGCAAAACCACAAGATGTGCATGCAAATGGTGCTTTTTACAGAACGCGCACGTGGATTTCTACCAAACGACGTGCTAAGCATGCCGATGCTGCTCTTTTTAGCACCCGCGCACGCATTTGTGCGAAAACCCGTTTTAAGCATGCACATGCATCTTTTTGTAGACGCGGATGAAGTTTTCTGCAAAACCACAAGATGTGCATGCAAATGGTGCTTTTTGCAGAACGCGCACGTGGATTTCTACCAAACGACGTGCTAAGCATGCCGATGCTGCTCTTTTTAGCACCCGCGCACGGATTTGTGCGAAAACGCGTTTTAAGCATGCACATGCATCTTTTGGTAGACGCGGATGAAGTTTTCTGCAAAACCACAAGATGTGCATGCAAATGGTGCTTTTTGCAGAACGCGCACGTGGATTTCTACCAAACGACGTGCTAAGCATACCGATGCTGCTCTTTTTAGCACCCGCGCACGCATTTGTGCGAAAACGCGTTTTAAGCATGCACATGCATCTTTTGGTAGACGCGGATGAAGTTTTCTGCAAAACCACAAGATGTGCATGCAAATGGTGCTTTTTGCAGAACGCGCACGTGGATTTCTACCAAACGACGTGCTAAGCATGCCGATGCTGCTCTTTTTAGCACCCGCGCACGGATTTGTGCGAAAACGCGTTTTAAGCATGCACATGCATCTATTGGTAGACGCGGATGAAGTTTTCTGCAAAACCACAAGATGTGCATGCAAATGGTGCTTTTGGCAGAACGCGCACGTGGATTTCTACCAAACGACGTGCTAAGCATGCCGATGCTGCTCTTCTTAGCACCCGCGCACGCATTTGTGCGAAAACGCGTTTTAAGCATGCACATGCATCTTTTGGTAGACGCGGATGAAGTTTTCTGCAAAACCACAAGATGTGCATGCAAATGGTGCTTTTTGCAGAACGCGCTCGTGGATTTCTACCAAACGACGTGCTAAGCATGCCGATGCTGCTCTTTTTAGCACCCGCGCACGCATTTGTGCGAAAACGCATTTTAAGCATGCACATGCATCTTTTGGTAGACGCGGATGAAGTTTTCTGCAAAACCACAATATGTGCATGCAAATGGTGCTTTTTGCAGAACGCGCACGTGGATTTCTACCAAACGACGTGCTAAGCATGCCGATGCTGCTCTTTTTAGCACCCGCGCACGGATTTGTGTGAAAACGCGTTTTAAGCATGCACATGCATCTTTTGGTAGACGCGGATGAAGTTTTCTGCAAAACCACAAGATGTGCATGCAAATGGTGCTTTTTGCAGAACGCGCTCGTGGATTTCTACCAAACGACGTGCTAAGCATGCCGATGCTGCTCTTTTTAGCAGCCGCGCGCGCATTTGTGCGAAAACGCGTTTTAAGCATGCACATGCAACTTTTGGTAGACGCGGATGAAGTTTTCTGCAAAACCACAAGATGTGCATGCAAATGGTGCTTTTTGCAGAACGCGCACGTGGATTTCTACCAAACGACGTGCTAAGCATGCCGATGCTGCTATTTTTAGCACCCGCGCACGCATTTGTGCGAAAACGCGTTTTAAGCATGCACATGCATCTTTTGGTAGACGCGGATGAAGTTTTCTGCAAAACCACAAGATGTGCATGCAAATGGTGCTTTTTGCAGAACGCGCACGTGGATTTCTACCAAACGACGTGCTAAGCATGCCGATGCTGCTCTTTTTAGCACCCGCGCACGGATTTGTGCGAAAACGCGTTTTAAGCATGCACATGCATCTATTGGTAGACGCGGATGAAGTTTTCTGCAAAACCACAAGATGTGCATGCAAATGGTGCTTTTGGCAGAACGCGCACGTGGATTTCTACCAAACGACGTGCTAAGCATGCCGATGCTGCTCTTCTTAGCACCCGCGCACGCATTTGTGCGAAAACGCGTTTTAAGCATGCACATGCATCTTTTGGTAGACGCGGATGAAGTTTTCTGCAAAACCACAAGATGTGCATGCAAATGGTGCTTTTTGCAGAACGCGCTCGTGGATTTCTACCAAACGACGTGCTAAGCATGCCGATGCTGCTCTTTTTAGCACCCGCGCACGCATTTGTGCGAAAACGCATTTTAAGCATGCACATGCATCTTTTGGTAGACGCGGATGAAGTTTTCTGCAAAACCACAATATGTGCATGCAAATGGTGCTTTTTGCAGAACGCGCACGTGGATTTCTACCAAACGACGTGCTAAGCATGCCGATGCTGCTCTTTTTAGCACCCGCGCACGGATTTGTGTGAAAACGCGTTTTAAGCATGCACATGCATCTTTTGGTAGACGCGGATGAAGTTTTCTGCAAAACCACAAGATGTGCATGCAAATGGTGCTTTTTGCAGAACGCGCTCGTGGATTTCTACCAAACGACGTGCTAAGCATGCCGATGCTGCTCTTTTTAGCACCCGCGCGCGCATTTGTGCGAAAACGCGTTTTAAGCATGCACATGCAACTTTTGGTAGACGCGGATGAAGTTTTCTGCAAAACCACAAGATGTGCATGCAAATGGTGCTTTTTGCAGAACGCGCACGTGGATTTCTACCAAACGACGTGCTAAGCATGCCGATGCTGCTATTTTTAGCACCCGCGCACGCATTTGTGCGAAAACGCGTTTTAAGCATGCACATGCATCTTTTGGTAGACGCGGATGAAGTTTTCTGCAAAACCACAAGATGTGCATGCATATGGTGCTTTTTGCAGAACGCGCACGTGGATTTCTACCAAACGACGTGCTAAGCATGCCGATGCTGCTCTTTTTAGCACCCGCGCACGCATTTGTGCGAAAACGCGTTTTAAGCATGCACATGCATCTTTTGATAGACGCGGATGAAGTTTTCTGCAAAACCACAAGATGTGCATGCAAATGGTGCTTTTTGCAGAACGCGCACGTGGATTTCTACCAAACGACGTGCTAAGCATGCCGATGCTGCTATTTTTAGCACCCGCGCACGCATTTGTGCGAAAACGCGTTTTAAGCATGCACATGCATCTTTTGGTAGACGCGGATGAAGTTTTCTGCAAAACCACAAGATGTGCATGCAAATGGTGCTTTTTGCAGAACGCGCACGTAGATTTCTACCAAACGACGTGCTAAGCATGCCGATGCTGCTCTTTTTAGCACCCGCGCACGCATTTGTGCGAAAACCCGTTTTAAGCATGCACATGCATCTTTTTGTAGACGCGGATGAAGTTTTCTGCAAAACCACAAGATGTGCATGCAAATGGTGCTTTTTGCAGAACGCGCACGTGGATTTCTACCAAACGACGTGCTAAACATGCCGATGCTGCTCTTTTTAGCACCCGCGCACGAATTTGTGCGAAAACGCGTTTTAAGCATGCACATGCATCTTTTGGTAGACGCGGATGAAGTTTTCTGCAAAACCACAAGATGTGCATGCAAATGGTGCTTTTTGCAGAATGCGCACGTGGATTTCTACCAAACGACGTGCTAAGCATACCGATGCTGCTCTTTTTAGCACCCGCGCACGCATTTGTGCGAAAACGCGTTTTAAGCATGCACATGCATCTTTTGGTAGACGCGGATGAAGTTTTCTGCAAAACCACAAGATGTGCATGCAAATGGTGCTTTTTGCAGAACGCGCACGTGGATTTCTACCAAACGACGTGCTAAGCATGCCGATGCTGCTCTTTTTAGCACCCGCGCACGGATTTGTGCGAAAACGCGTTTTAAGCATGCACATGCATCTATTGGTAGACGCGGATGAAGTTTTCTGCAAAACCACAAGATATGCATGCAAATGGTGCTTTTGGCAGAACGCGCACGTGGATTTCTACCAAACGACGTGCTAAGCATGCCGATGCTGCTCTTCTTAGCACCCGCGCACGCATTTGTGCGAAAACGCGTTTTAAGCATGCACATGCATCTTTTGGTAGACGCGGATGAAGTTTTCTGCAAAACCACAAGATGTGCATGCAAATGGTGCTTTTTGCAGAACGCGCTCGTGGATTTCTACCAAACGACGTGCTAAGCATGCCGATGCTGCTCTTTTTAGCACCCGCGCACGCATTTGTGCGAAAACGCATTTTAAGCATGCACATGCATCTTTTGGTAGACGCGGATGAAGTTTTCTGCAAAACCACAAGATGTGCATGCAAATGGTGCTTTTGGCAGAACGCGCACGTGGATTTCTACCAAACGACGTGCTAAGCTTGCCGATGCTGCTCTTTTTAGCACCCGCGCACGGATTTGTGCGAAAACGCGTTTTAAGCATGCACATGCATCTTTTGGTAGACGCGGATGAAGTTTTCTGCAAAACCACAAGATGTGCATGCAAATGGTGCTTTTGGCAGAACGCGCACGTGGATTTCTACCAAACGACGTGCTAAGCATGCCGATGCTGCTCTTTTTAGCACCCGCGCACGCATTTGTGCGAAAACGCGTTTTAAGCATGCACATGCATCTTTTGGTAGACGCGGATGAAGTTTTCTGCAAAACCACAAGATGTGCATGCAAATGGTGCTTTTTGCAGAACGCGCACGTGGATTTCTACCAAACGGCGTGCTAAGCATGCCGATGCTGCTCTTTTTAGCACCCGCGCACGGATTTGTGCGAAAACGCGTTTTAAGCATGCACATGCATCTTTTGGTAGACGCGGATGAAGTTTTCTGCAAAACCACAAGATGTGCATGCAAATGGTGCTTTTGGCAGAACGCGCACGTAGATTTCTACCAAACGACGTGCTAATCATGCCGATGCTGCTCTTTTTAGCACCCGCGCACGCATTTGTGCGAAAACGCGTTTTAAGCATGCACATGCATCTTTTGGTAGACGCGGATGAAGTTTTCTGCAAAACCACAAGATGTGCATGCAAATGGTGCTTTTTGCAGAACGCGCACGTGGATTTCTACCAAACGACGTGCTAAGCATGCCGATGCTGCTATTTTTAGCACCCGCGCACGCATTTGTGCGAAAACGCGTTTTAAGCATGCACATGCATCTTTTGGTAGACGCGGATGAAGTTTTCTGCAAAACCACAAGATGTGCATGCATATGGTGCTTTTTGCAGAACGCGCACGTGGATTTCTACCAAACGACGTGCTAAGCATGCCGATGCTGCTCTTTTTAGCACCCGCGCACGCATTTGTGCGAAAACGCGTTTTAAGCATGCACATGCATCTTTTGATAGACGCGGATGAAGTTTTCTGCAAAACCACAAGATGTGCATGCAAATGGTGCTTTTTGCAGAACGCGCACGTGGATTTCTACCAAACGACGTGCTAAGCATGCCGATGCTGCTATTTTTAGCACCCGCGCACGCATTTGTGCGAAAACGCGTTTTAAGCATGCACATGCATCTTTTGGTAGACGCGGATGAAGTTTTCTGCAAAACCACAAGATGTGCATGCAAATGGTGCTTTTTGCAGAACGCGCACGTGGATTTCTACCAAACGACGTGCTAAGCATACCGATGCTGCTCTTTTTAGCACCCGCGCACGCATTTGTGCGAAAACGCGTTTTAAGCATGCACATGCATCTTTTGGTAGACGCGGATGAAGTTTTCTGCAAAACCACAAGATGTGCATGCAAATGGTGCTTTTTGCAGAACGCGCACGTGGATTTCTACCAAACGACGTGCTAAGCATGCCGATGCTGCTCTTTTTAGCACCCGCGCACGGATTTGTGCGAAAACGCGTTTTAAGCATGCACATGCATCTATTGGTAGACGCGGATGAAGTTTTCTGCAAAACCACAAGATGTGCATGCAAATGGTGCTTTTGGCAGAACGCGCACGTGGATTTCTACCAAACGACGTGCTAAGCATGCCGATGCTGCTCTTCTTAGCACCCGCGCACGCATTTGTGCGAAAACGCGTTTTAAGCATGCACATGCATCTTTTGGTAGACGCGGATGAAGTTTTCTGCAAAACCACAAGATGTGCATGCAAATGGTGCTTTTTGCAGAACGCGCTCGTGGATTTCTACCAAACGACGTGCTAAGCATGCCGATGCTGCTCTTTTTAGCACCCGCGCACGCATTTGTGCGAAAACGCATTTTAAGCATGCACATGCATCTTTTGGTAGACGCGGATGAAGTTTTCTGCAAAACCACAAGATGTGCATGCAAATGGTGCTTTTTGCAGAACGCGCACGTGGATTTCTACCAAACGACGTGCTAAGCATGCCGATGCTGCTCTTTTTAGCACCCGCGCACGGATTTGTGCGAAAACGCGTTTTAAGCATGCACATGCATCTTTTGGTAGACGCGGATGAAGTTTTCTGCAAAACCACAAGATGTGCATGCAAATGGTGCTTTTGGCAGAACGCGCACGTGGATTTCTACCAAACGACGTGCTAAGCATGCCGATGCTGCTCTTTTTAGCACCCGCGCACGCATTTGTGCGAAAACGCGTTTTAAGCATGCACATGCATCTTTTGGTAGACGCGGATGAAGTTTTCTGCAAAACCACAAGATGTGCATGCAAATGGTGCTTTTGGCAGAACGCGCACGTAGATTTCTACCAAACGACGTGCTAATCATGCCGATGCTGCTCTTTTTAGCACCCGCGCACGCATTTGTGCGAAAACGCGTTTTAAGCATGCACATGCATCTTTTGGTAGACGCGGATGAAGTTTTCTGCAAAACCACAAGATGTGCATGCAAATGGTGCTTTTTGCAGAACGCGCACGTGGATTTCTACCAAACGACGTGCTAAGCATGCCGATGCTGCTATTTTTAGCACCCGCGCACGCATTTGTGCGAAAACGCGTTTTAAGCATGTACATGCATCATTTGGTAGACGCGGATGAAGTTTTCTGCAAAACCACAAGATGTGCATGCAAATGGTGCTTTTTGCAGAACGCGCAGGTGGATTTCTACCAAACGACGTGCTAAGCATGCCGATGCTGCTCTTTTTAGCACCCGCGCACGCATTTGTGCGAAAACGCGTTTTAAGCATGCACATGCATCTTTTGGTAGACGCGGATGAAGTTTTCTGCAAAACCACAAGATGTGCATGCAAATGGTGCTTTTTGCAGAACGCGCACGTGGATTTCTACCAAACAACGTGCTAAGCATGCCGATGCTGCTCTTTTTAGCACCCGCGCACGCATTAGTGCGAAAACGCGTTTTAAGCATGCACATGCATCTTTTGGTAGACGCGGATGAAGTTTTCTGCAAAACCACAAGATGTGCATGCAAATGGTGCTTTTTGCAGAACGCGCACGTGGATTTCTACCAAACGACGTGCTAAGCATGCCGATGCTGCTCTTTTTAGCACCCGCGCACGGATTTGGGCGAAAACGCGTTTTAAGCATGCACATGCATCTTTTGGTAGACGCGGATGAAGTTTTCTGCAAAACCACAAGATGTGCATGCAAATGGTGCTTTTGGCAGAACGCGCACGTGGATGTCTATCAAACGACGTGCTAAGCATGCCGATGCTGCTCTTTTTAGCACCCGCGCACGCATTTGTGCGAAAACGCGTTTTAAGCATGCACATGCATCTTTTGGTAGACGCGGATGAAGTTTTCTGCAAAACCACAAGATGTGCATGCAAATGGTGGTTTTTGCAGAACGCGCTCGTGGATTTCTACCAAACGACGTGCTAAGCATGCCGATGCTGCTCTTCTTAGCACCCGCGCACGCATTTGTGCGAAAACGCGTTTTAAGCATGCACATGCATCTTTTGGTAGACGCGGCTGAAGTTTTCTGCAAAACCACAAGATGTGCATGCAAATGGTGCTTTTTGCAGAACGCGCTCGTGGATTTCTACCAAACGACGTGCTAAGCATGCCGATGCTGCTCTTTTTAGCACTCGCGCACGCATTTGTGCGAAAACGCATTTTAAGCATGCACATGCATCTTTTGGTAGACGCGGATGAAGTTTTCTGCAAAACCACAAGATGTGCATGCAAATGGTGCTTTTTGCAGAACGCGCACGTAGATTTCTACCAAACGATGTGCTAAGCTTGCCGATGCTGCTCTTTTTAGCACCCGCGCACGGATTTGTGCGAAAACGCGTTTTAAGCATGCACATGCATCTTTTGGTAGACGCGGATGAAGTTTTCTGCAAAACCACAAGATGTGCATGCAAATGGTGCTTTTGGCAGAACGCGCACGTGGATTTCTACCAAACGACGTGCTAAGCATGCCGATGCTGCTCTTTTTAGCACCCGCGCACGCATTTGTGCGAAAACGCGTTTTAAGCATGCACATGCATCTTTTGGTAGACGCGGATGAAGTTTTCTGCAAAACCACAAGATGTGTATGCAAATGGTGCTTTTTGCAGAACGCGCACGTGGATTTCTACCAAACGACGTGCTAAGCTTGCCGATGCTGCTCTTTTTAGCACCCGCGCACGGATTTGTGCGAAAACGCGTTTTAAGCATGCACATGCATCTTTTGGTAGACGCGGATGAAGTTTTCTGCAAAACCACAAGATGTGCATGCAAATGGTGCTTTTGGCAGAACGCGCACGTAGATTTCTACCAAACGACGTGCTAATCATGCCGATGCTGCTCTTTTTAGCACCCGCGCACGCATTTGTGCGAAAACGCGTTTTAAGCATGCACATGCATCTTTTGGTAGACGCGGATGAAGTTTTCTGCAAAACCACAAGATGTGCATGCAAATGGTGCTTTTTGCAGAACGCGCACGTGGATTTCTACCAAACGACGTGCTAAGCATGCCGATGCTGCTATTTTTAGCACCCGCGCACGCATTTGTGCGAAAACGCGTTTTAAGCATGCACATGCATCTTTTGGTAGACGCGGATGAAGTTTTCTGCAAAACCACAAGATGTGCATGCATATGGTGCTTTTTGCAGAACGCGCACGTGGATTTCTACCAAACGACGTGCTAAGCATGCCGATGCTGCTCTTTTTAGCACCCGCGCACGCATTTGTGCGAAAACGCGTTTTAAGCATGCACATGCATCTTTTGATAGACGCGGATGAAGTTTTCTGCAAAACCACAAGATGTGCATGCAAATGGTGCTTTTTGCAGAACGCGCACGTGGATTTCTACCAAACGACGTGCTAAGCATGCCGATGCTGCTATTTTTAGCACCCGCGCACGCATTTGTGCGAAAACGCGTTTTAAGCATGCACATGCATCTTTTGGTAGACGCGGATGAAGTTTTCTGCAAAACCACAAGATGTGCATGCAAATGGTGCTTTTTGCAGAACGCGCACGTGGATTTCTACCAAACGACGTGCTAAGCATACCGATGCTGCTCTTTTTAGCACCCGCGCACGCATTTGTGCGAAAACGCGTTTTAAGCATGCACATGCATCTTTTGGTAGACGCGGATGAAGTTTTCTGCAAAACCACAAGATGTGCATGCAAATGGTGCTTTTTGCAGAACGCGCACGTGGATTTCTACCAAACGACGTGCTAAGCATGCCGATGCTGCTCTTTTTAGCACCCGCGCACGGATTTGTGCGAAAACGCGTTTTAAGCATGCACATGCATCTATTGGTAGACGCGGATGAAGTTTTCTGCAAAACCACAAGATGTGCATGCAAATGGTGCTTTTGGCAGAACGCGCACGTGGATATCTACCAAACGACGTGCTAAGCATGCCGATGCTGCTCTTCTTAGCACCCGCGCACGCATTTGTGCGAAAACGCGTTTTAAGCATGCACATGCATCTTTTGGTAGACGCGGATGAAGTTTTCTGCAAAACCACAAGATGTGCATGCAAATGGTGCTTTTTGCAGAACGCGCTCGTGGATTTCTACCAAACGACGGGCTAAGCATGCCGATGCTGCTCTTTTTAGCACCCGCGCACGGATTTGGGCGAAAACGCGTTTTAAGCATGCACATGCATCTTTTGGTAGACGCGGATGAAGTTTTCTGCAAAACCACAAGATGTGCATGCAAATGGTGCTTTTGGCAGAACGCGCACGTGGATGTCTATCAAACGACGTGCTAAGCATGCCGATGCTGCTCTTTTTAGCACCCGCGCACGCATTTGTGCGAAAACGCGTTTTAGGCATGCACATGCATCTTTTGGTAGACGCGGATGAAGTTTTCTGCAAAACCACAAGATGTGCATGCAAATGGTGCTTTTTGCAGAACGCGCTCGTGGATTTCTACCAAACGACGTGCTAAGCATGCCGATGCTGCTCTTCTTAGCACCCGCGCACGCATTTGTGCGAAAACGCGTTTTAAGCATGCACATGCATCTTTTCGTAGACGCGGATGAAGTTTTCTGCAAAACCACAAGATGTGCATGCAAATGGTGCTTTTTGCAGAACGCGCTCGTGGATTTCTACCAAACGACGTGCTAAGCATGCCGATGCTGCTCTTTTTATCACCCGCGCACGCATTTGTGCGAAAACGCATTTTAAGCATGCACATGCATCTTTTGGTAGACGCGGATGAAGTTTTCTGCAAAACCACAAGATGTGCATGCAAATGGTGCTTTTTGCAGAACGCGCACGTAGATTTCTACCAAACGATGTGCTAAGCTTGCCGATGCTGCTCTTTTTAGCACCCGCGCACGGATTTGTGCGAAAACGCGTTTTAAGCATGCACATGCATCTTTTGGTAGACGCGGATGAAGTTTTCTGCAAAACCACAAGATGTGCATGCAAATGGTGCTTTTGGCAGAACGCGCACGTGGATTTCTACCAAACGACGTGCTAAGCATGCCGATGCTGCTCTTTTTAGCACCCGCGCACGCATTTGTGCGAAAACGCGTTTTAAGCATGCACATGCATCTTTTGGTAGACGCGGATGAAGTTTTCTGCAAAACCACAAGATGTGTATGCAAATGGTGCTTTTTGCAGAACGCGCACGTGGATTTCTACCAAACGACGTGCTAAGCTTGCCGATGCTGCTCTTTTTAGCACCCGCGCACGGATTTGTGCGAAAACGCGTTTTAAGCATGCACATGCATCTTTTGGTAGACGCGGATGAAGTTTTCTGCAAAACCACAAGATGTGCATGCAAATGGTGCTTTTGGCAGAACGCGCACGTAGATTTCTACCAAACGACGTGCTAATCATGCCGATGCTGCTCTTTTTAGCACCCGCGCACGCATTTGTGCGAAAACGCGTTTTAAGCATGCACATGCATCTTTTGGTAGACGCGGATGAAGTTTTCTGCAAAACCACAAGATGTGCATGCAAATGGTGCTTTTTGCAGAACGCGCACGTGGATTTCTACCAAACGACGTGCTAAGCATGCCGATGCTGCTATTTTTAGCACCCGCGCACGCATTTGTGCGAAAACGCGTTTTAAGCATGCACATGCATCTATTGGTAGACGCGGATGAAGTTTTCTGCAAAACCACAAGATGTGCATGCATATGGTGCTTTTTGCAGAACGCGCACGTGGATTTCTACCAAACGACGTGCTAAGCATGCCGATGCTGCTCTTTTTAGCACCCGCGCACGCATTTGTGCGAAAACGCGTTTTAAGCATGCACATGCATCTTTTGATAGACGCGGATGAAGTTTTCTGCAAAACCACAAGATGTGCATGCAAATGGTGCTTTTTGCAGAACGCGCACGTGGATTTCTACCAAACGACGTGCTAAGCATGCCGATGCTGCTATTTTTAGCACCCGCGCACGCATTTGTGCGAAAACGCGTTTTAAGCATGCACATGCATCTTTTGGTAGACGCGGATGAAGTTTTCTGCAAAACCACAAGATGTGCATGCAAATGGTGCTTTTTGCAGAACGCGCACGTGGATTTCTACCAAACGACGTGCTAAGCATACCGATGCTGCTCTTTTTAGCACCCGCGCACGCATTTGTGCGAAAACGCGTTTTAAGCATGCACATGCATCTTTTGGTAGACGCGGATGAAGTTTTCTGCAAAACCACAAGATGTGCATGCAAATGGTGCTTTTTGCAGAACGCGCACGTGGATTTCTACCAAACGACGTGCTAAGCATGCCGATGCTGCTCTTTTTAGCACCCGCGCACGGATTTGTGCGAAAACGCGTTTTAAGCATGCACATGCATCTATTGGTAGACGCGGATGAAGTTTTCTGCAAAACCACAAGATGTGCATGCAAATGGTGCTTTTGGCAGAACGCGCACGTGGATTTCTACCAAACGACGTGCTAAGCATGCCGATGCTGCTCTTCTTAGCACCCGCGCACGCATTTGTGCGAAAACGCGTTTTAAGCATGCACATGCATCTTTTGGTAGACGCGGATGAAGTTTTCTGCAAAACCACAAGATGTGCATGCAAATGGTGCTTTTTGCAGAACGCGCTCGTGGATTTCTACCAAACGACGTGCTAAGCATGCCGATGCTGCTCTTTTTAGCACCCGCGCACGGATTTGGGCGAAAACGCGTTTTAAGCATGCACATGCATCTTTTGGTAGACGCGGATGAAGTTTTCTGCAAAACCACAAGATGTGCATGCAAATGGTGCTTTTGGCAGAACGCGCACGTGGATGTCTATCAAACGACGTGCTAAGCATGCCGATGCTGCTCTTTTTAGCACCCGCGCACGCATTTGTGCGAAAACGCGTTTTAGGCATGCACATGCATCTTTTGGTAGACGCGGATGAAGTTTTCTGCAAAACCACAAGATGTGCATGCAAATGGTGCTTTTTGCAGAACGCGCTCGTGGATTTCTACCAAACGACGTGCTAAGCATGCCGATGCTGCTCTTCTTAGCACCCGCGCACGCATTTGTGCGAAAACGCGTTTTAAGCATGCACATGCATCTTTTCGTAGACGCGGATGAAGTTTTCTGCAAAACCACAAGATGTGCATGCAAATGGTGCTTTTTGCAGAACGCGCTCGTGGATTTCTACCAAACGACGTGCTAAGCATGCCGATGCTGCTCTTTTTAGCACCCGCGCACGCATTTGTGCGAAAACGCATTTTAAGCATGCACATGCATGTTTTGGTAGACGCGGATGAAGTTTTCTGCAAAACCACAAGATGTGCATGCAAATGGTGCTTTTTGCAGAACGCGCACGTAGATTTCTACCAAACGATGTGCTAAGCTTGCCGATGCTGCTCTTTTTAGCGCCCGCGCACGGATTTGTGCGAAAACGCGTTTTAAGCATGCACATGCATCTTTTGGTAGACGCGGATGAAGTTTTCTGCAAAACCACAAGATGTGCATGCAAATGGTGCTTTTGGCAGAACGCGCACGTGGATTTCTACCAAACGACGTGCTAAGCATGCCGATGCTGCTCTTTTTAGCACCCGCGCACGCATTTGTGCGAAAACGCGTTTTAAGCATGCACATGCATCTTTTGGTAGACGCGGATGAAGTTTTCTGCAAAACCACAAGATGTGTATGCAAATGGTGCTTTTTGCAGAACGCGCACGTGGATTTCTACCAAACGACGTGCTAAGCTTGCCGATGCTGCTCTTTTTAGCACCCGCGCACGGATTTGTGCGAAAACGCGTTTTAAGCATGCACATGCATCTTTTGGTAGACGCGGATGAAGTTTTCTGCAAAACCACAAGATGTGCATGCAAATGGTGCTTTTGGCAGAACGCGCACGTAGATTTCTACCAAACGACGTGCTAATCATGCCGATGCTGCTCTTTTTAGCACCCGCGCACGCATTTGTGCGAAAACGCGTTTTAAGCATGCACATGCATCTTTTGGTAGACGCGGATGAAGTTTTCTGCAAAACCACAAGATGTGCATGCAAATGGTGCTTTTTGCAGAACGCGCACGTGGATTTCTACCAAACGACGTGCTAAGCATGCCGATGCTGCTATTTTTAGCACCCGCGCACGCATTTGTGCGAAAACGCGTTTTAAGCATGCACATGCATCTTTTGGTAGACGCGGATGAAGTTTTCTGCAAAACCACAAGATGTGCATGCATATGGTGCTTTTTGCAGAACGCGCACGTGGATTTCTACCAGACGTGCTAAGCATGCCGATGCTGCTCTTTTTAGCACCCGCGCACGCATTTGTGCGAAAACCCGTTTTAAGCATGCACATGCATCTTTTTGTAGACGCGGATGAAGTTTTCTGCAAAACCACAAGATGTGCATGCAAATGGTGCTTTTTGCAGAACGCGCACGTGGATTTCTACCAAACGACGTGCTAAGCATGCCGATGCTGCTCTTTTTAGCACCCGCGCACGCATTTGTGCGAAAACCCGTTTTAAGCATGCACATGCATCTTTTTGTAGACGCGGATGAAGTTTTCTGCAAAACCACAAGATGTGCATGCAAATGGTGCTTTTTGCAGAACGCGCACGTGGATTTCTACCAAACGACGTGCTAAGCATGCCGATGCTGCTCTTTTTAGCACCCGCGCACGGATTTGTGCGAAAACGCGTTTTAAGCATGCACATGCATCTTTTGGTAGACGCGGATGAAGTTTTCTGCAAAACCACAAGATGTGCATGCAAATGGTGCTTTTTGCAGAACGCGCACGTGGATTTCTACCAAACGACGTGCTAAGCATGCCGATGCTGCTCTTCTTAGCACCCGCGCACGCATTTGTGCGAAAACGCGTTTTAAGCATGCACATGCATCTTTTGGTAGACGCGGATGAAGTTTTCTGCAAAACCACAAGATGTGCATGCAAATGGTGCTTTTTGCAGAACGCGCTCGTGGATTTCTACCAAACGACGTGCTAAGCATGCCGATGCTGCTCTTTTTAGCACCCGCGCACGCATTTGTGCGAAAACGCATTTTAAGCATGCACATGCATCTTTTGGTAGACGCGGATGAAGTTTTCTGCAAAACCACAAGATGTGCATGCAAATGGTGCTTTTTGCAGAACGCGCACGTGGATTTCTACCAAACAACGTGCTAAGCATGCCGATGCTGCTCTTTTTAGCACCCGCGCACGCATTTGTGCGAAAACGCGTTTTAAGCATGCACATGCATCTTTTGGTAGACGCGGATGAAGTTTTCTGCAAAACCACAAGATGTGCATGCAAATGGTGCTTTTGGCAGAACGCGCACGTGGATGTCTATCAAACGACGTGCTAAGCATGCCGATGCTGCTCTTTTTAGCACCCGCGCACGCATTTGTGCGAAAACGCGTTTTAAGCATGCACATGCATCTTTTGGTAGACGCGGATGAAGTTTTCTGCAAAACCACAAGATGTGCATGCAAATGGTGCTTTTTGCAGAACGCGCTCGTGGATTTCTACCAAACGACGTGCTAAGCATGCCGATGCTGCTCTTTTTAGCACCCGCGCACGGATTTGGGCGAAAACGCGTTTTAAGCATGCACATGCATCTTTTGGTAGACGCGGATGAAGTTTTCTGCAAAACCACAAGATGTGCATGCAAATGGTGCTTTTGGCAGAACGCGCACGTGGATGTCTATCAAACGACGTGCTAAGCATGCCGATGCTGCTCTTTTTAGCACCCGCGCACGCATTTGTGCGAAAACGCGTTTTAAGCATGCACATGCATCTTTTGGTAGACGCGGATGAAGTTTTCTGCAAAACCACAAGATGTGCATGCAAATGGTGCTTTTTGCAGAACGCGCTCGTGGATTTCTACCAAACGACGTGCTAAGCATGCCGATGCTGCTCTTCTTAGCACCCGCGCACGCATTTGTGCGAAAACGCGTTTTAAGCATGCACATGCATCTTTTGGTAGACGCGGATGAAGTTTTCTGCAAAACCACAAGATCTGCATGCAAATGGTGCTTTTTGCAGAACGCGCTCGTGGATTTCTACCAAACGACGTGCTAAGCATGCCGATGCTGCTCTTTTTAGCACCCGCGCACGCATTTGTGCGAAAACGCATTTTAAGCATGCACATGCATCTTTTGGTAGACGCGGATGAAGTTTTCTGCAAAACCACAAGATGTGCATGCAAATGGTGCTTTTGGCAGAACGCGCACGTGGATTTCTACCAAACGACATGCTAAGCATGCCGATGCTGCTCTTTTTAGCACCCGCGCACGCATTTGTGCGAAAACGCGTTTTAAGCATGCACATGCATCTTTTGGTAGACGCGGATGAAGTTTTCTGCAAAACCACAAGATGTGCATGCAAATGGTGCTTTTTGCAGAACGCGCACGTGGATTTCTACCAAACGACGTGCTAAGCATGCCGATGCTGCTCTTTTTAGCACCCGCGCACGCATTTGTGCGAAAACGCGTTTTAAGCATGCACATGCATCTTTTGGTAGACGCGGATGAAGTTTTCTGCAAAACCACAAGATGTGCATGCAAATGGTGCTTTTTGCAGAACGCGCACGTGGATTTCTACCAAACGACGTGCTAAGCTTGCCGATGCTGCTCTTTTTAGCACCCGCGCACGGATTTGTGCGAAAACGCGTTTTAAGCATGCACATGCATCTTTTGGTAGACGCGGATGAAGTTTTCTGCAAAACCACAAGATGTGCATGCAAATGGTGCTTTTGGCAGAACGCGCACGTGGATTTCTACCAAACGACATGCTAAGCATGCCGATGCTGCTCTTTTTAGCACCCGCGCACGCATTTGTGCGAAAACGCCTTTTAAGCATGCACATGCATCTTTTGGTAGACGCGGATGAAGTTTTCTGCAAAACCACAAGATGTGCATGCAAATGGTGCTTTTTGCAGAACGCGCACGTGGATTTCTACCAAACGACGTGCTAAGCATGCCGATGCTGCTCTTTTTAGTACCCGCGCACGCATTTGTGCGAAAACGCGTTTTAAGCATGCACATGCATCTTTTGGTAGACGCAGATGATGTTTTCTGCAAAACCACAAGATGTGCATGCAAATGGTGCTTTTTGCAGAACGCGCACGTGGATTTCTACCAAACGACGTGCTAAGCATGCCGATGCTGCTATTTTTAGCACTCGCGCACGCCTTTGTGCGAAAACGCGTTTTAAGCATGCACATGCATCTTTTGGTAGACGCGGATAAAGTTTTCTGCAAAACCACAAGATGTGCATGCAAATGGTGCTTTTTGCAGAACGCGCACGTGGATTTCTACCAAACGACGTGCTAAGCATGCCGATGTTGCTATTTTTAGCACCCGCGCACGCATTTGTGCGAAAACGCGTTTTAAGCATGCACATGCATCTTTTGGTAGACGCGGATGAAGTTTTCTGCAAAACCACAAGATGTGCATGCAAATGGTGCTTTTTGCAGAACGCGCACGTGGATTTCTACCAAACGACGTGCTAAGCATGCCGATGCTGCTCTTTTTAGCACCCGCGCACGCATTTGTGCGAAAACGCGTTTTAAGCATGCACATGCATCTTTTGGTAGACGCGGATGAAGTTTTCTGCAAAACCACAAGATGTGCATGCAAATGGTGCTTTTTGCAGAACGCGCACGTGGATTTCTACCAAACGACGTGCTAAGCTTGCCGATGCTGCTCTTTTTAGCACCCGCGCACGGATTTGTGCGAAAACGCGTTTTAAGCATGCACATGCATCTTTTGGTAGACGCGGATGAAGTTTTCTGCAAAACCACAAGATGTGCATGCAAATGGTGCTTTTGGCAGAACGCGCACGTGGATTTCTACCAAACGACGTGCTAAGCATGCCGATGCTGCTCTTTTTAGCACCCGCGCACGCATTTGTGCGAAAACGCGTTTTAAGCATGCACATGCATCTTTTGGTAGACGCGGATGAAGTTTTCTGCAAAACCACAAGATGTGCATGCAAATGGTGCTTTTTGCAGAACGCGCACGTGGATTTCTACCAAACGACGTGCTAAGCATGCCGATGCTGCTCTTTTTAGCACCCGCGCACGGATTTGTGCGAAAACGCGTTTTAAGCATGCACATGCATCTTTTGGTAGACGCGGATGAAGTTTTCTGCAAAACCACAAGATGTGCATGCAAATGGTGCTTTTGGCAGAACGCGCACGTGGATTTCTACCAAACGACGTGCTAAGCATGCCGATGCTGCTCTTTTTAGCACCCGCGCACGCATTTGTGCGAAAACGCGTTTTAAGCATGCACATGCATCTTTTGGTAGACGCGGATGAAGTTTTCTGCAAAACCACAAAATGTGCATGCAAATGGTGCTTTTTGCAGAACGCGCACGTGGATTTCTACCAAACGACGTGCTAAGCATGCCGATGCTGCTCTTTTTAGCACCCGCGCACGCATTTGTGCGAAAACGCGTTTTAAGCATGCACATGCATCTTTTGGTAGACGCGGATGAAGTTTTCTGCAAAACCACAAGATGTGCATGCAAATGGTGCTTTTGGCAGAACGCGCACGTGGATTTCTATCAAACGACGTGCTAAGCACGCCGATGCTGCTCTTTTTAGCACCCGCGCAAGCATTTGTGCGAAAACGCGTTTTAAGCATGCACATGCATCTTTTGGTAGACGCGGATGAAGTTTTCTGCAAAACAACAAGATGTGCATGCAAATGGTGCTTTTTGCAGAACGCGCACGTGGATTTCTACCAAACGACGTGCTAAGCATGCCGATGCTGCTCTTTTTAGCACCCGCGCACGGATTTGTGCGAAAACGCGTTTTGAGCATGCACATGCATCTTTTGGTAGACGCGGATGAAGTTTTCTGCAAAACCACAAGATGTGCATGCAAATGGTGCTTTTGGCAGAACGCGCACGTGGATTTCTACCAAACGACGTGCTAAGCATGCCGATGCTGCTCTTTTTAGCACCCGCGCACGCATTTGTGCGAAAACGCGTTTTAAGCATGCACATGCATCTTTTGGTAGACGCGGATGAAGTTTTCTGCAAAACCACAAGATGTGCATGCAAATGGTGCTTTTTGCAGAACGCGCACGTGGATTTCTACCAAACGACGTGCTAAGCTTGCCGATGCTGCTCTTTTTAGCACCCGCGCACGGATTTGTGCGAAAACGCGTTTTAAGCATGCACATGCATCTTTTGGTAGACGCGGATGAAGTTTTCTGCAAAACCACAAGATGTGCATGCAAATGGTGCTTTTGGCAGAACGCGCACGTGGATTTCTACCAAACGACGTGCTAAGCATGCCGATGCTGCTCTTTTTAGCACCCGCGCACGCATTTGTGCGAAAACGCGTTTTAAGCATGCACATGCATCTTTTGGTAGACGCGGATGAAGTTTTCTGCAAAACCACAAGATGTGCATGCAAATGGTGCTTTTTGCAGAACGCGCACGTGGATTTCTACCAAACGACGTGCTAAGCATGCCGATGCTGCTCTTTTTAGCACCCGCGCACGGATTTGTGCGAAAACGCGTTTTAAGCATGCACATGCATCTTTTGGTAGACGCGGATGAAGTTTTCTGCAAAACCACAAGATGTGCATGCAAATGGTGCTTTTGGCAGAACGCGCACGTGGATTTCTACCAAACGACGTGCTAAGCATGCCGATGCTGCTCTTTTTAGCCCCCGCGCACGCATTTGTGCGAAAACGCGTTTTAAGCATGCACATGCATCTTTTGGTAGACGCGGATGAAGTTTTCTGCAAAACCACAAAATGTGCATGCAAATGGTGCTTTTTGCAGAACGCGCACGTGGATTTCTACCAAACGACGTGCTAAGCATGCCGATGCTGCTCTTTTTAGCACCCGCGCACGCATTTGTGCGAAAACGCGTTTTAAGCATGCACATGCATCTTTTGGTAGACGCGGATGAAGTTTTCTGCAAAACCACAAGATGTGCATGCAAATGGTGCTTTTGGCAGAACGCGCACGTGGATTTCTATCAAACGACGTGCTAAGCACGCCGATGCTGCTCTTTTTAGCACCCGCGCAAGCATTTGTGCGAAAACGCGTTTTAAGCATGCACATGCATCTTTTGGTAGACGCGGATGAAGTTTTCTGCAAAACAACAAGATGTGCATGCAAATGGTGCTTTTTGCAGAACGCGCACGTGGATTTCTACCAAACGACGTGCTAAGCATGCCGATGCTGCTCTTTTTAGCACCCGCGCACGGATTTGTGCGAAAACGCGTTTTGAGCATGCACATGCATCTTTTGGTAGACGCGGATGAAGTTTTCTGCAAAACCACAAGATGTGCATGCAAATGGTGCTTTTGGCAGAACGCGCACGTGGATTTCTACCAAACGACGTGCTAAGCATGCCGATGCTGCTCTTTTTAGCACCCGCGCACGCATTTGTGCGAAAACGCGTTTTAAGCATGCACATGCATCTTTTGGTAGACGCGGATGAAGTTTTCTGCAAAACCACAAGATGTGCATGCAAATGGTGCTTTTTGCAGAACGCGCTCGTGGATTTCTACCAAACGACGTGCTAAGCATGCCGATGCTGCTCTTTTTAGCACCCGCGCACGCATTTGTGCGAAAACGCGTTTTAAGCATGCACATGCATCTTTTGGTAGACGCGGATGAAGTTTTCTGCAAAACCACAAGATGTGCATGCAAATGGTGCTTTTTGCAGAATGCGCACGTGGATTTCTACCAAACGACGTGCTAAGCATGCCGATGCTGCTCTTTTTAGCACCCGCGCACGGATTTGTGCGAAAACGCGTTTTAAGCATGCACATGCATCTTTTGGTAGACGCGGATGAAGTTTTCTGCAAAACCACAAGATGTGCATGCAAATGGTGCTTTTTGCAGAACGCGCACGTGGATTTCTACCAAACGACGTGCTAAGCTTGCCGATGCTGCTCTTTTTAGCACCCGCGCACGGATTTGTGCGAAAACGCGTTTTAAGCATGCACATGCATCTTTTGGTAGACGCGGATGAAGTTTTCTGCAAAACCACAAGATGTGCATGCAAATGGTGCTTTTGGCAGAACGCGCACGTGGATTTCTACCAAACGACGTGCTAAGCATGCCGATGCTGCTCTTTTTAGCACCCGCGCACGCATTTGTGCGAAAACGCGTTTTAAGCATGCACATGCATCTTTTGGTAGACGCGGATGAAGTTTTCTGCAAAACCACAAGATGTGCATGCAAATGGTGCTTTTTGCAGAACGCACACGTGGATTTCTACCAAACGACGTGCTAAGCATGCCGATGCTGCTCTTTTTAGCACCCGCGCACGGATTTGTGCGAAAACGCGTTTTAAGCATGCACATGCATATTTTGGTAGACGCGGATGAAGTTTTCTGCAAAACCACAAGATGTGCATGCAAATGGTGCTTTTGGCAGAACGCGCACGTGGATTTCTACCAAACGACGTGCTAAGCATGCCGATGCTGCTCTTTTTAGCACCCGCGCACGCATTTGTGCGAAAACGCGTTTTAAGCATGCACATGCATCTTTTGGTAGACGCGGATGAAGTTTTCTGCAAAACCACAAAATGTGCATGCAAATGGTGCTTTTGGCAGAACGCGCACGTGGATTTCTATCAAACGACGTGCTAAGCACGCCGATGCTGCTCTTTTTAGCACCCGCGCAAGCATTTGTGCGAAAACGCGTTTTAAGCATGCACATGCATCTTTTGGTAGACGCGGATGAAGTTTTCTGCAAAACAACAAGATGTGCATGCAAATGGTGCTTTGTGCAGAACGCGCACGTGGATTTCTACCAAACGACGTGCTAAGCATGCCGATGCTGCTCTTTTTGGCACCCGCGCACGCATTTGTGCGAAAACGCGTTTTAAGCATGCACATGCATCTTTTGGTAGACGCGGATGAAGTTTTCTGCAAAACCACAAGATGTGCATGCAAATGGTGCTTTTTGCAGAACGCGCTCGTGGATTTCTACCAAACGACGTGCTAAGCATGCCGATGCTGCTCTTTTTAGCACCCGCGCACGCATTTGTGCGAAAACGCGTTTTAAGCATGCACATGCATCTTTTGGTAGACGCGGATGAAGTTTTCTGCAAAACCACAAGATGTGCATGCAAATGGTGCTTTTTGCAGAACGCGCACGTGGATTTCTACCAAACGACGTGCTAGGCATGCCGATGCTGCTCTTTTTAGCACCCGCGCACGCATTTGTGCGAAAACGCGTTTTAAGCATGCACATGCATCTTTTGGTAGACGCGGATGAAGTTTTCTGCAAAACCACAAAATGTGCATGCAAATGGTGCTTTTTGCAGAACGCGCACGTGGATTTCTACCAAACGACGTGCTAAGCATGCCGATGCTGCTCTTTTTAGCACCCGCGCACGCATTTGTGCGAAAACGCGTTTTAAGCATGCACATGCATCTTTTGGTAGACGCGGATGAAGTTTTCTGCAAAACCACAAGATGTGCATGCAAATGGTGCTTTTTGCAGAACGCGCTCGTGGATTTCTACCAAACGACGTGCTAAGCATGCCGATGCTGCTCTTTTTAGCACCCCCGCACGCATTTGTGCGAAAACGCGTTTTAAGCATGCACATGCATCTTTTGGTAGACGCGGATGAAGTTTTCTGCAAAACCACAAGATGTGCATGCAAATGGTGCTTTTTGCAGAACGCGCACGTGGATTTCTACCAAACGACGTGCTAGGCATGCCGATGCTGCTCTTTTTAGCACCCGCGCACGCATTTGTGCGAAAACGCGTTTTAAGCATGCACATGCATCTTTTGGTAGACGCGGATGAAGTTTTCTGCAAAACCACAAGATGTGCATGCAAATGGTGCTTTTTGCAGAACGCGCACGTAGATTTCTACCAAACGATGTGCTAAGCTTGCCGATGCTGCTCTTTTTAGCACCCGCGCACGGATTTGTGCGAAAACGCGTTTTAAGCATGCACATGCATCTTTTGGTAGACGCGGATGAAGTTTTCTGCAAAACCACAAGATGTGCATGCAAATGGTGCTTTTGGCAGAACGCGCACGTGGATTTCTACCAAACGACGTGCTAAGCATGCCGATGCTGCTCTTTTTAGCACCCGCGCACTCATTTGTGCGAAAACGCGTTTTAAGCATGCACATGCATCTTTTGGTAGACGCGGATGAAGTTTTCTGCAAAACCACAAGATGTGCATGCAAATGGTGCTTTTTGCAGAACGCGCACGTGGATTTCTACCAAACGACGTGCTAAGCATGCCGATGCTGCTCTTTTTAGCACCCGCGCACGGATTTGTGCGAAAACGCGTTTTAAGCATGCACATGCATCTTTTGGTAGACGCGGATGAAGTTTTCTGCAAAACCACAAGATGTGCATGCAAATGGTGCTTTTGGCAGAACGCGCACGTAGATTTCTACCAAACGACGTGCTAATCATGCCGATGCTGCTCTTTTTAGCACCCGCGCACGCATTTGTGCGAAAACGCGTTTTAAGCATGCACATGCATCTTTTGGTAGACGCGGATGAAGTTTTCTGCAAAACCACAAGATGTGCATGCAAATGGTGCTTCTTGCAGAACGCGCACGTGGATTTCTACCAAACGACGTGCTAAGCATGCCGATGCTGCTATTTTTAGCACCCGCGCACGCATTTGTGCGAAAACGCGTTTTAAGCATGCACATGCATCTTTTGGTAGACGCGGATGAAGTTTTCTGCAAAACCACAAGATGTGCATGCAAATGGTGCTTTTGGCAGAACGCGCACGTGGATTTCTACCAAACGACGTGCTAAGCATGCCGATGCTGCTCTTTTTAGCACCCGCGCACGCATTTGTGCGAAAACGCGTTTTAAGCATGCACATGCATCTTTTGGTAGACGCGGATGAAGTTTTCTGCAAAACCACAATATGTGCATGCAAATGGTGCTTTTTGCAGAACGCGCACGTGGATTTCTACCAAACGACGTGCTAAGCATGCCGATGCTGCTCTTTTTAGCACCCGCGCACGGATTTGTGCGAAAACGCGTTTTAAGCATGCACATGCATCTTTTGGTAGACGCGGATGAAGTTTTCTGCAAAACCACAAGATGTGCATGCAAATGGTGCTTTTGGCAGAACGCGCACGTGGATTTCTACCAAACGACGTGCTAAGCATGCCGATGCTGCTCTTTTTAGCACCCGCGCACGCATTTGTGCGAAAACGCGTTTTAAGCATGCACATGCATCTTTTGGTAGACGCGGATGAAGTTTTCTGCAAAACCACAAAATGTGCATGCAAATGGTGCTTTTTGCAGAACGCGCACGTGGATTTCTACCAAACGACGTGCTAAGCATGCCGATGCTGCTCTTTTTAGCACCCGCGCACGCATTTGTGCGAAAACGCGTTTTAAGCATGCACATGCATCTTTTGGTAGACGCGGATGAAGTTTTCTGCAAAACCACAAGATGTGCATGCAAATGGTGCTTTTGGCAGAACGCGCACATGGATTTCTATCAAACGACGTGCTAAGCACGCCGATGCTGCTCTTTTTAGCACCCGCGCAAGCATTTGTGCGAAAACGCGTTTTAAGCATGCACATGCATCTTTTGGTAGACGCGGATGAAGTTTTCTGCAAAACAACAAGATGTGCATGCAAATGGTGGTTTTTGCAGAACGCGCACGTGGATTTCTACCAAACGACGTGCTAAGCATGCCGATGCTGCTCTTTTTAGCACCCGCGCACGGATTTGTGCGAAACCGCGTTTTAAGCATGCACATGCATCTTTTGGTAGACGCGGATGAAGTTTTCTGCAAAACCACAAGATGTGCATGCAAATGGTGCTTTTGGCAGAACGCGCACGTGGATTTCTACCAAACGACGTGCTAAGCATGCCGATGCTGCTCTTTTTAGCACCCGCGCACGGATTTGTGCGAAAACGCGTTTTAAGCATGCACATGCATCTTTTGGTAGACGCGGATGAAGTTTTCTGCAAAACCACAAGATGTGCATGCAAATGGTGCTTTTGGCAGAACGCGCACGTGGATTTCTACCAAACGACGTGCTAAGCATGCCGATGCTGCTCTTTTTAGCACCCGCGCACGCATTTGTGCGAAAACGCGTTTTAAGCATGCACATGCATCTTTTGGTAGACGCGGATGAAGTTTTCTGCAAAACCACAAAATGTGCATGCAAATGGTGCTTTTTGCAGAACGCGCACGTGGATTTCTACCAAACGACGTGCTAAGCATGCCGATGCTGCTCTTTTTAGCACCCGCGCACGCATTTGTGCGAAAACGCGTTTTAAGCATGCACATGCATCTTTCGGTAGACGCGGATGAAGTTTTCTGCAAAACCACAAGATGTGCATGCAAATGGTGCTTTTGGCAGAACGCGCACGTGGATTTCTATCAAACGACGTGCTAAGCACGCCGATGCTGCTCTTTTTAGCACCCGCGCAAGCATTTGTGCGAAAACGCGTTTTAAGCATGCACATGCATCTTTTGGTAGACGCGGATGAAGTTTTCTGCAAAACAACAAGATGTGCATGCAAATGGTGCTTTTTGCAGAACGCGCACGTGGATTTCTACCAAACGACGTGCTAAGCATGCCGATGCTGCTCTTTTTAGCACCCGCGCACGGATTTGTGCGAAAACGCGTTTTAAGCATGCACATGCATCTTTTGGTAGACGCGGATGAAGTTTTCTGCAAAACCACAAAATGTGCATGCAAATGGTGCTTTTGGCAGAACGCGCACGTGGATTTCTACCAAACGACGTGCTAAGCATGCCGATGCTGCTCTTTTTAGCACCCGCGCACGCATTTGTGCGAAAACGCGTTTTAAGCATGCACATGCATCTTTTGGTAGACGCGGATGAAGTTTTCTGCAAAACCACAAGATGTGCATGCAAATGGTGCTTTTTGCAGAACGCGCTCGTGGATTTCTACCAAACGACGTGCTAAGCATGCCGATGCTGCTCTTTTTAGCACCCGCGCACGCATTTGTGCGAAAACGCGTTTTAAGCATGCACATGCATCTTTTGGTAGACGCGGATGAAGTTTTCTGCAAAACCACAAGATGTGCATGCAAATGGTGCTTTTTGCAGAATGCGCACGTGGATTTCTACCAAACGACGTGCTAAGCATGCCGATGCTGCTCTTTTTAGCACCCGCGCACGGATTTGTGCGAAAACGCGTTTTAAGCATGCACATGCATCTTTTGGTAGACGCGGATGAAGTTTTCTGCAAAACCACAAGATGTGCATGCAAATGGTGCTTTTTGCAGAACGCGCACGTGGATTTCTACCAAACGACGTGCTAAGCTTGCCGATGCTGCTCTTTTTAGCACCCGCGCACGGATTTGTGCGAAAACGCGTTTTAAGCATGCACATGCATCTTTTGGTAGACGCGGATGAAGTTTTCTGCAAAACCACAAGATGTGCATGCAAATGGTGCTTTTGGCAGAACGCGCACGTGGATTTCTACCAAACGACGTGCTAAGCATGCCGATGCTGCTCTTTTTAGCACCCGCGCACGCATTTGTGCGAAAACGCGCTTTAAGCATGCACATGCATCTTTTGGTAGACGCGGATGAAGTTTTCTGCAAAACCACAAGATGTGCATGCAAATGGTGCTTTTTGCAGAACGCGCACGTGGATTTCTACCAAACGACGTGCTAAGCATGCCGATGCTGCTCTTTTTAGCACCCGCGCACGGATTTGTGCGAAAACGCGTTTTAAGCATGCACATGCATATTTTGGTAGACGCGGATGAAGTTTTCTGCAAAACCACAAGATGTGCATGCAAATGGTGCTTTTGGCAGAACGCGCACGTGGATTTCTACCAAACGACGTGCTAAGCATGCCGATGCTGCTCTTTTTAGCACCCGCGCACGCATTTGTGCGAAAACGCGTTTTAAGCATGCACATGCATCTTTTGGTAGACGCGGATGAAGTTTTCTGCAAAACCACAAAATGTGCATGCAAATGGTGCTTTTGGCAGAACGCGCACGTGGATTTCTATCAAACGACGTGCTAAGCACGCCGATGCTGCTCTTTTTAGCACCCGCGCAAGCATTTGTGCGAAAACGCGTTTTAAGCATGCACATGCATCTTTTGGTAGACGCGGATGAAGTTTTCTGCAAAACAACAAGATGTGCATGCAAATGGTGCTTTTTGCAGAACGCGCACGTGGATTTCTACCAAACGACGTGCTAAGCATGCCGATGCTGCTCTTTTTAGCACCCGCGCACGCATTTGTGCGAAAACGCGTTTTAAGCATGCACATGCATCTTTTGGTAGACGCGGATGAAGTTTTCTGCAAAACCACAAGATGTGCATGGAAATGGTGCTTTTTGCAGAACGCGCACGTGGATTTCTACCAAACGACGTGCTAGGCATGCCGATGCTGCTCTTTTTAGCACCCGCGCACGCATTTGTGCGAAAACGCGTTTTAAGCATGCACATGCATCTTTTGGTAGACGCGGATGAAGTTTTCTGCAAAACCACAAAATGTGCATGCAAATGGTGCTTTTTGCAGAACGCGCACGTGGATTTCTACCAAACGACGTGCTAAGCATGCCGATGCTGCTCTTTTTAGCACCCGCGCACGCATTTGTGCGAAAACGCGTTTTAAGCATGCACATGCATCTTTTGGTAGACGCGGATGAAGTTTTCTGCAAAACCACAAGATGTGCATGCAAATGGTGCTTTTTGCAGAACGCGCTCGTGGATTTCTACCAAACGACGTGCTAAGCATGCCGATGCTGCTCTTTTTAGCACCCGCGCACGCATTTGTGCGAAAACGCGTTTTAAGCATGCACATGCATCTTTTGGTAGACGCGGATGAAGTTTTCTGCAAAACCACAAGATGTGCATGCAAATGGTGCTTTTTGCAGAACGCGCACGTGGATTTCTACCAAACGACGTGCTAGGCATGCCGATGCTGCTCTTTTTAGCACCCGCGCACGCATTTGTGCGAAAACGCGTTTTAAGCATGCACATGCATCTTTTGGTAGACGCGGATGAAGTTTTCTGCAAAACCACAAGATGTGCATGCAAATGGTGCTTTTTGCAGAACGCGCACGTAGATTTCTACCAAACGATGTGCTAAGCTTGCCGATGCTGCTCTTTTTAGCACCCGCGCACGGATTTGTGCGAAAACGCGTTTTAAGCATGCACATGCATCTTTTGGTAGACGCGGATGAAGTTTTCTGCAAAACCACAAGATGTGCATGCAAATGGTGCTTTTGGCAGAACGCGCACGTGGATTTCTACCAAACGACGTGCTAAGCATGCCGATGCTGCTCTTTTTAGCACCCGCGCACGCATTTGTGCGAAAACGCGTTTTAAGCATGCACATGCATCTTTTGGTAGACGCGGATGAAGTTTTCTGCAAAACCACAAGATGTGCATGCAAATGGTGCTTTTTGCAGAACGCGCACGTGGATTTCTACCAAACGACGTGCTAAGCATGCCGATGCTGCTCTTTTTAGCACCCGCGCACGGATTTGTGCGAAAACGCGTTTTAAGCATGCACATGCATCTTTTGGTAGACGCGGATGAAGTTTTCTGCAAAACCACAAGATGTGCATGCAAATGGTGCTTTTGGCAGAACGCGCACGTAGATTTCTACCAAACGACGTGCTAATCATGCCGATGCTGCTCTTTTTAGCACCCGCGCATGCATTTGTGCGAAAACGCGTTTTAAGCATGCACATGCATCTTTTGGTAGACGCGGATGAAGTTTTCTGCAAAACCACAAGATGTGCATGCAAATGGTGCTTTTTGCAGAACGCGCACGTGGATTTCTACCAAACGACGTGCTAAGCATGCCGATGCTGCTATTTTTAGCACCCGCGCACGCATTTGTGCGAAAACGCGTTTTAAGCATGCACATGCATCTTTTGGTAGACGCGGATGAAGTTTTCTGCAAAACCACAAGATGTGCATGCAAATGGTGCTTTTGGCAGAACGCGCACGTGGATTTCTACCAAACGACGTGCTAAGCATGCCGATGCTGCTATTTTTAGCACCCGCGCACGCATTTGTGCGAAAACGCGTTTTAAGCACGCACATGCATCTTTTGGTAGACGCGGATGAAGTTTTCTGCAAAACCACAAGATGTGCATGCAAATGGTGCTTTTGGCAGAACGCGCACGTGGATTTCTACCAAACGACGTGCTAAGCATGCCGATGCTGCTCTTTTTAGCACCCGCGCACGCATTTGTGCGAAAACGCGTTTTAAGCATGCACATGCATCTTTTGGTAGAAGCGGATGAAGTTTTCTGCAAAACCACAAGATGTGCATGCAAATGGTGCTTTTTGCAGAACGCGCACGTGGATTTCTACCAAACGACGTGCTAAGCATGCCGATGCTGCTCTTTTTAGCACCCGCGAACGGATTTGTGCGAAAACGCGTTTTAAGCATGCACATGCATCTTTTGGTAGACGCGGATGAAGTTTTCTGCAAAACCACAAGATGTGCATGCAAATGGTGCTTTTGGCAGAACGCGCACGTGGATTTCTACCAAACGACGTGCTAAGCATGCCGATGCTGCTCTTTTTAGCACCCGCGCACGCATTTGTGCGAAAACGCGTTTTAAGCATGCACATGCATCTTTTGGTAGACGCGGATGAAGTTTTCTGCAAAACCACAAGATGTGCATGCAAAGGGGCTTTTTGCAGAACGCGCACGTGGATTTCTACCAAACGACGTGCTAAGCATGCCGATGCTGCTCTTTTTAGCACCCGCGCACGGATTTGTGCGAAAACGCGTTTTAAGCATGCACATGCATCTTTTGGTAGACGCGGATGAAGTTTTCTGCAAAACCACAAGATGTGCATGCAAATGGTGCTTTTGGCAGAACGCGCACGTGGATTTCTACCAAACGACGTGCTAAGCATGCCGATGCTGCTCTTTTTAGCACCCGCGCACGCATTTGTGCGAAAACGCGTTTTAAGCATGCACATGCATCTTTTGGTAGACGCGGATGAAGTTTTCTGTAAAACCACAAGATGTGCATGCAAATGGTGCTTTTTGCAGAACGCGCACGTGGATTTCTACCAAACGACGTGCTAAGCATGCCGATGCTGCTCTTTTTAGCACCCGCGCACGGATTTGTGCGAAAACGCGTTTTAAGCATGCACATGCATCTTTTGGTAGACGCGGATGAAGTTTTCTGCGAAACCACAAGATGTGCATGCAAATGGTGCTTTTGGCAGAACGCACACGTGGATTTCTACCAAACGACGTGCTAAGCATGCCGATGCTGCTCTTTTTAGCACCCGCGCACGCATTTGTGCGAAAACGCGTTTTAAGCATGCACATGCATCTTTTGGTAGACGCGGATGAAGTTTTCTGCAAAACCACAAGATGTGCATGCAAATGGTGCTTTTTGCAGAACGCGCACGTGGATTTCTACCAAACGACGTGCTAAGCATGCCGATGCTGCTATTTTTAGCACCCGCGCACGCATTTGTGCGAAAACGCGTTTTAAGCATGCACATGCATCTTTTGGTAGACGCGGATGAAGTTTTCTGCAAAACCACAAGATGTGCATGCAAATGGTGCTTTTTGCAGAACGCGCACGTGGATTTCTACCAAACGACGTGCTAAGCATGCCGATGCTGCTCTTTTTAGCACCCGCGCACGCATTTGTGCGAAAACGCGTTTTAAGCATGCACATGCATCTTTTGGTAGACGCGGATGAAGTTTTCTGCAAAACCACAAGATGTGCATGCAAATGGTGCTTTTTGCAGAACGCGCACGTGGATTTCTACCAAACGACGTGCTAAGCATGCCGATGCTGCTCTTTTTAGCACCCGCGCACGGATTTGTGCGAAAACGCGTTTTAAGCATGCACATGCATCTTTTGGTAGACGCGGATGAAGTTTTCTGCAAAACCACAAGATGTGCATGCAAATGGTGCTTTTTGCAGAACGCGCACGTGGATTTCTACCAAACGACGTGCTAAGCATGCCGATGCTGCTATTTTTAGCACCCGCGCACGCATTTGTGCGAAAACGCGTTTTAAGCATGCACATGCATCTTTTGGTAGACGCGGATGAAGTTTTCTGCAAAACCACAAGATGTGCATGCAAATGGTGCTTTTTGCAGAACGCGCACGTGGATTTCTACCAAACGACGTGCTAAGCATGCCGATGCTGCTCTTTTTAGCACCCGCGCACGCATTTGTGCGAAAACGCGTTTTAAGCATGCACATGCATCTTTTGGTAGACGCGGATGAAGTTTTCTGCAAAACCACAAGATGTGCATGCAAATGGTGCTTTTGGCAGAACGCACACGTGGATTTCTACCAAACGACGTGCTAAGCATGCCGATGCTGCTCTTTTTAGCACCCGCGCACGCATTTGTGCGAAAACGCGTTTTAAGCATGCACATGCATCTTTTGGTAGACGCGGATGAAGTTTTCTGCAAAACCACAAGATGTGCATGCAAATGGTGCTTTTTGCAGAACGCGCACGTGGATTTCTACCAAACGACGTGCTAAGCATGCCGATGCTGCTATTTTTAGCACCCGCACACGCATTTGTGCGAAAACGCGTTTTAAGCATGCACATGCATCTTTTGGTAGACGCGGATGAAGTTTTCTGCAAAACCACAAGATGTGCATGCAAATGGTGCTTTTTGCAGAACGCGCACGTGGATTTCTACCAAACGACGTGCTAAGCATGCCGATGCTGCTCTTTTTAGCACCCGCGCACGCATTTGTGCGAAAACGCGTTTTAAGCATGCACATGCATCTTTTGGTAGACGCGGATGAAGTTTTCTGCAAAACCACAAGATGTGCATGCAAATGGTGCTTTTTGCAGAACGCGCACGTGGATTTCTACCAAACGACGTGCTAAGCATGCCGATGCTGCTCTTTTTAGCACCCGCGCACGGATTTGTGCGAAAACGCGTTTTAAGCATGCACATGCATCTTTTGGTAGACGCGGATGAAGTTTTCTGCAAAACCACAAGATGTGCATGCAAATGGTGCTTTTTGCAGAACGCGCACGTGGATTTCTACCAAACGACGTGCTAAGCATGCCGATGCTGCTATTTTTAGCACCCGCGCACGCATTTGTGCGAAAACGCGTTTTAAGCATGCACATGCATCTTTTGGTAGACGCGGATGAAGTTTTCTGCAAAACCACAAGATGTGCATGCAAATGGTGCTTTTTGCAGAACGCGCACGTGGATTTCTACCAAACGACGTGCTAAGCATGCCGATGCTGCTCTTTTTAGCACCCGCGCACGCATTTGTGCGAAAACGCGTTTTAAGCATGCACATGCATCTTTTGGTAGACGCGGATGAAGTTTTCTGCAAAACCACAAGATGTGCATGCAAATGGTGCTTTTTGCAGAACGCGCACGTGGATTTCTACCAAACCACGTGCTAAGCTTGCCGATGCTGCTCTTTTTAGCACCCGCGCACGGATTTGTGCGAAAACGCGTTTTAAGCATGCACATGCATCTTTTGGTAGACGCGGATGAAGTTTTCTGCAAAACCACAAGATGTGCATGCAAATGGTGCTTTTGGCAGAACGCGCACGTGGATTTCTACCAAACGACGTGCTAAGCATGCCGATGCTGCTCTTTTTAGCACCCGCGCACGCATTTGTGCGAAAACGCGTTTTAAGCATGCACATGCATCTTTTGGTAGACGCGGATGAAGTTTTCTGCAAAACCACAAGATGTGCATGCAAATGGTGCTTTTTGCAGAACGCGCACGTGGATTTCTACCAAACGACGTGCTAAGCATGCCGATGCTGCTCTTTTTAGCACCCGCGCACGGATTTGTGCGAAAACGCGTTTTAAGCATGCACATGCATCTTTTGGTAGACGCGGATGAAGTTTTCTGCAAAACCACAAGATGTGCATGCAAATGGTGCTTTTGGCAGAACGCGCACGTGGATTTCTACCAAACGACGTGCTAAGCATGCCGATGCTGCTCTTTTTAGCACCCGCGCACGCATTTGTGCGAAAACGCGTTTTAAGCATGCACATGCATCTTTTGGTAGACGCGGATGAAGTTTTCTGTAAAACCAGAAGATGTGCATGCAAATGGTGCTTTTTGCAGAACGCGCACGTGGATTTCTACCAAACGACGTGCTAAGCATGCCGATGCTGCTCTTTTTAGCACCCGCGCACGGATTTGTGCGAAAACGCGTTTTAAGCATGCACATGCATCTTTTGGTAGACGCGGATGAAGTTTTCTGCAAAACCACAAGATGTGCATGCAAATGGTGCTTTTGGCAGAACGCGCACGTGGATTTCTACCAAACGACGTGCTAAGCATGCCGATGCTGCTCTTTTTAGCACCCGCGCACGCATTTGTGCGAAAACGCGTTTTAAGCATGCACATGCATCTTTTGGTAGACGCGGATGAAGTTTTCTGCAAAACCACAAGATGTGCATGCAAATGGTGCTTTTTGCAGAACGCGCACGTGGATTTCTACCAAACGACGTGCTAAGCATGCCGATGCTGCTATTTTTAGCACCCGCGCACGCATTTGTGCGAAAACGCGTTTTAAGCATGCACATGCATCTTTTGGTAGACGCGGATGAAGTTTTCTGCAAAACCACAAGATGTGCATGCAAATGGTGCTTTTTGCAGAACGCGCACGTGGATTTCTACCAAACGACGTGCTAAGCATGCCGATGCTGCTCTTTTTAGCACCCGCGCACGCATTTGTGCGAAAACGCGTTTTAAGCATGCACATGCATCTTTTGGTAGACGCGGATGAAGTTTTCTGCAAAACCACAAGATGTGCATGCAAATGGTGCTTTTTGCAGAACGCGCACGTGGATTTCTACCAAACGACGTGCTAAGCATGCCGATGCTGCTCTTTTTAGCACCCGCGCACGGATTTGTGCGAAAACGCGTTTTAAGCATGCACATGCATCTTTTGGTAGACGCGGATGAAGTTTTCTGCAAAACCACAAGATGTGCATGCAAATGGTGCTTTTGGCAGAACGCGCACGTGGATTTCTACCAAACGACGTGCTAAGCATGCCGATGCTGCTCTTTTTAGCACCCGCGCACGCATTTGTGCGAAAACGCGTTTTAAGCATGCACATGCATCTTTTGGTAGACGCGGATTAGGTTTTCTGCAAAACCACAAAATGTGCATGCAAATGGTGCTTTTTGCAGAACGCCCACGTGGATTTCTACCAAACGACGTGCTAAGCATGCCGATGCTGCTCTTTTTAGCACCCGCGCACGCATTTGTGCGAAAACGCGTTTTAAGCATGCACATGCATCTTTTGGTAGACGCGGATGAAGTTTTCTGCAAAACCACAAGATGTGCATGCAAATGGTGGTTTTGGCAGAACGCGCACGTGGATTTCTATCAAACGACGTGCTAAGCACGCCGATGCTGCTCTTTTTAGCACCCGCGCAAGCATTTGTGCGAAAACGCGTTTTAAGCATGCACATGCATCTTTTGGTAGACGCGGATGAAGTTTTCTGCAAAACAACAAGATGTGCATGCAAATGGTGCTTTTTGCAGAACGCGCACGTGGATTTCTACCAAACGACGTGCTAAGCATGCCGATGCTGCTCTTTTTAGCACCCGCGCACGGATTTGTGCGAAAACGCGTTTTAAGCATGCACATGCATCTTTTGGTAGACGCGGATGAAGTTTTCTGCAAAACCACAAGATGTGCATGCAAATGGTGCGTTTGGCAGAACGCGCACGTAGATTTCTACCAAACGACGTGCTAAGCATGCCGATGCTGCTCTTTTTAGCACCCGCGCACGCATTTGTGCGAAAACGCGTTTTAAGCATGCACATGCATCTTTTGGTAGACGCGGATGAAGTTTTCTGCAAAACCACAAGATGTGCATGCAAATGGTGCTTTTTGCAGAACGCGCACGTGGATTTCTACCAAACGACGTGCTAAGCATGCCGATGCTGCTCTTTTTAGCACCCGCGCACGCATTTGTGCGAAAACGCGTTTTAAGCATGCACATGCATCTTTTGGTAGACGCGGATGAAGTTTTCTGCAAAACCACAAGATGTGCATGCAAATGGTGCTTTTTGCAGAACGCGCACGTGGATTTCTACCAAACGACGTGCTAAGTATGCCGATGCTGCTCTTTTTAGCACCCGCGCACGGATTTGTGCGAAAACGCGTTTTAAGCATGCACATGCATCTTTTGGTAGACGCGGATAAAGTTTTCTGCAAAACCACAAGATGTGCATGCAAATGGTGCTTTTGGCAGAACGCGCACGTGGATTTCTACCAAACGACGTGCTAAGCATGCCGATGCTGCTCTTTTTAGCACCCGCGCACGCATTTGTGCGAAAACGCGTTTTAAGCATGCACATGCATCTTTTGGTAGACGCGGATGAAGTTTTCTGCAAAACCACAAGATGTGCATGCAAATGGTGGTTTTGGCAGAACGCGCACGTGGATTTCTATCAAACGACGTGCTAAGCACGCCGATGCTGCTCTTTTTAGCACCCGCGCAAGCATTTGTGCGAAAACGCGTTTTAAGCATGCACATGCATCTTTTGGTAGACGCGGATGAAGTTTTCTGCAAAACAACAAGATGTGCATGCAAATGGTGCTTTTTGCAGAACGCGCACGTGGATTTCTACCAAACGACGTGCTAAGCATGCCGATGCTGCTCTTTTTAGCACCCGCGCACGGATTTGTGCGAAAACGCGTTTTAAGCATGCACATGCATCTTTTGGTAGACGCGGATGAAGTTTTCTGCAAAACCACAAGATGTGCATGCAAATGGTGCGTTTGGCAGAACGCGCACGTAGATTTCTACCAAACGACGTGCTAAGCATGCCGATGCTGCTCTTTTTAGCACCCGCGCACGCATTTGTGCGAAAACGCGTTTTAAGCATGCACATGCATCTTTTGGTAGACGCGGATGAAGTTTTCTGCAAAACCACAAGATGTGCATGCAAATGGTGCTTTTTGCAGAACGCGCACGTGGATTTCTACCAAACGACGTGCTAAGCATGCCGATGCTGCTCTTTTTAGCACCCGCGCACGCATTTGTGCGAAAACGCGTTTTAAGCATGCACATGCATCTTTTGGTAGACGCGGATGAAGTTTTCTGCAAAACCACAAGATGTGCATGCAAATGGTGCTTTTTGCAGAACGCGCACGTGGATTTCTACCAAACGACGTGCTAAGTATGCCGATGCTGCTCTTTTTAGCACCCGCGCACGGATTTGTGCGAAAACGCGTTTTAAGCATGCACATGCATCTTTTGGTAGACGCGGATAAAGTTTTCTGCAAAACCACAAGATGTGCATGCAAATGGTGCTTTTGGCAGAACGCGCACGTGGATTTCTACCAAACGACGTGCTAAGCATGCCGATGCTGCTCTTTTTAGCACCCGCGCACGCATTTGTGCGAAAACGCATTTTAAGCATGCACATGCATCTTTTGGTAAACGCGGATGAAGTTTTCTGCAAAACCACAAGATGTGCATGCAAATGGTGCTTTTTGCAGAACGCGCACGTGGATTTCTACCAAACGACGTGCTAAGCATGCCGATGCTGCTCTTTTTAGCACCCGCGCACGCATTTGTGCGAAAACGCGTTTTAAGCATGCACATGCATCTTTTGGTAGACGCGGATGAAGTTTTCTGCAAAACCACAAGATGTGCATGCAAATGGTGCTTTTTGCAGAACGCGCACGTGGATTTCTACCAAACGACGGGCTAAGCATGCCGATGCTGCTCTTTTTAGCACCCGCGCACGGATTTGTGCGAAAACGCGTTTTAAGCATGCACATGCATCTTTTGGTAGACGCGGATGAAGTTTTCTGCAAAACCACAAGATGTGCATGGAAATGGTGCTTTCGGCAGTACGCGCACGTGGATTTCTACCAAACGACGTGCTAAGAATGCCGATGCTGCTCTTTTTAGCACCCGCGCACGCATTTGTGCGAAAACGCGTTTTAAGCATGCACATGCATCTTTTGGTAGACGCGGATGAAGTTTTCTGCAAAACCACAAGATGTGCATGCAAATGGTGCTTTTTGCAGAACGCGCTCGTGGATTTCTACCAAACGACGTGCTAAGCATGCCGATGCTGCTGTTTTTAGCACCCGCGCACGCATTTCTGCGAAAACGCGTTTTAAGCATGCACATGCATCTTTTGGTAGACACGGATGAAGTTTTCTGCAAAACCACAAGATGTGCATGCAAATGGTGCGTTTGGCAGAACGCGCACGTGGATTTCTACCAAACGACGTGCTAAGCATGCCGATGCTGCTCTTTTTAGCACCCGCGCACGCATTTGTGCGAAAACGCGTTTTAAGCATGCACATGCATCTTTTGGTAGACGCGGATGAAGTTTTCTGCAAAACCACAAGATGTGCATGCAAATGGTGCTTTTGGCAGAACGCGCACGTGGATTTCTACCAAACGACGTGCTAAGCATGCCGATGCTGCTCTTTTTAGCACCCGCGCACGCATTTGTGCGAAAACGCGTTTTAAGCATGCACATGCATCTTTTGGTAGACGCGGATGAAGTTTTCTGCAAAACCACAAGATGTGCATGCAAATGGTGCTTTTTGCAGAACGCGCACGTGGATTTCTACCAAACGACGTGCTAAGCATGCCGATGCTGCTATTTTTAGCACCCGCGCACGCATTTGTGCGAAAACGCGTTTTAAGCATGCACATGCATCTTTTGGTAGACGCGGATGAAGTTTTCTGCAAAACCACAAGATGTGCATGCAAATGGTGCTTTTTGCAGAACGCGCACGTGGATTTCTACCAAACGACGTGCTAAGCATGCCGATGCTGCTCTTTTTAGCACCCGCGCACGCATTTGTGCGAAAACGCGTTTTAAGCATGCACATGCATCTTTTGGTAGACGCGGATGAAGTTTTCTGCAAAACCACAAGATGTGCATGCAAATGGTGCTTTTTGCAGAACGCGCACGTGGATTTCTACCAAACGACGTGCTAAGCATGCCGATGCTGCTCTTTTTAGCACCCGCGCACGGATTTGTGCGAAAACGCGTTTTAAGCATGCACATGCATCTTTTGGTAGACGCGGATGAAGTTTTCTGCAAAACCACAAGATGTGCATGCAAATGGTGCTTTTGGCAGAACGCGCACGTGGATTTCTACCAAACGACGTGCTAAGCATGCCGATGCTGCTCTTTTTAGCACCCGCGCACGCATTTGTGCGAAAACGCGTTTTAAGCATGCACATGCATCTTTTGGTAGACGCGGATGAAGTTTTCTGCAAAACCACAAAATGTGCATGCAAATGGTGCTTTTTGCAGAACGCGCACGTGGATTTCTACCAAACGACGTGCTAAGCATGCCGATGCTGCTCTTTTTAGCACCCGCGCACGCATTTGTGCGAAAACGCGTTTTAAGCATCCACATGCATCTTTTGGTAGACGCGGATGAAGTTTTCTGCAAAACCACAAGATGTGCATGCAAATGGTGCTTTTGGCAGAACGCGCATGTGGATTTCTATCAAACGACGTGCTAAGCACGCCGATGCTGCTCTTTTTAGCACCCGCGCAAGCATTTGTGCGAAAACGCGTTTTAAGCATGCACATGCATCTTTTGGTAGACGCGGATGAAGTTTTCTGCAAAACAACAAGATGTGCATGCAAATGGTGCTTTTTGCAGAACGCGCACGTGGATTTCTACCAAACGACGTGCTAAGCATGCCGATGCTGCTCTTTTTAGCACCCGCGCACGGATTTGTGCGAAAACGCGTTTTAAGCATGCACATGCATCTTTTGGTAGACGCGGATGAAGTTTTCTGCAAAACCACAAGATGTGCATGCAAATGGTGCGTTTGGCAGAACGCGCACGTGGATTTCTACCAAACGACGTGCTAAGCATGCCGATGCTGCTCTTTTTAGCACCCGCGCACGCATTTGTGCGAAAACGCGTTTTAAGCATGCACATGCATCTTTTGGTAGACGCGGATGAAGTTTTCTGCAAAACCACAAGATGTGCATGCAAATGGTGCTTTTGGCAGAACGCGCACGTGGATTTCTACCAAACGACGTGCTAAGCATGCCGATGCTGCTCTTTTTAGCACCCGCGCACGCATTTGTGCGAAAACGCGTTTTAAGCATGCACATGCATCTTTTGGTAGACGCGGATGAAGTTTTCTGCAAAACCACAAGATGTGCATGCAAATGGTGCTTTTTGCAGAACGCGCACGTGGATTTCTACCAAACGACGGGCTAAGCATGCCGATGCTGCTCTTTTTAGCACCCGCGCACGGATTTGTACGAAAACGCGTTTTAAGCATGCACATGCATCTTTTGGTAGACGCGGATGAAGTTTTCTGCAAAACCACAAGATGTGCATGCAAATGGTGCTTTTGGCAGTACGCGCACGTGGATTTCTACCAAACGACGTGCTAAGAATGCCGATGCTGCTCTTTTTAGCACCCGCGCACGCATTTGTGCGAAAACGCGTTTTAAGCATGCACATGCATCTTTTGGTAGACGCGGATGAAGTTTTCTGCAAAACCACAAGATGTGCATGCAAATGGTGCTTTTTGCAGAACGCGCTCGTGGATTTCTACCAAACGACGTGCTAAGCATGCCGATGCTGCTGTTTTTAGCACCCGCGCACGCATTTCTGCGAAAACGCGTTTTAAGCATGCACATGCATCTTTTGGTAGACACGGATGAAGTTTTCTGCAAAACCACAAGATGTGCATGCAAATGGTGCGTTTGGCAGAACGCGCACGTGGATTTCTACCAAACGACGTGCTAAGCATGCCGATGCTGCTCTTTTTAGCACCCGCGCACGCATTTGTGCGAAAACGCGTTTTAAGCATGCACATGCATCTTTTGGTAGACGCGGATGAAGTTTTCTGCAAAACCACAAGATGTGCATGCAAATGGTGCTTTTGGCAGAACGCGCACGTGGATTTCTACCAAACGACGTGCTAAGCATGCCGATGCTGCTCTTTTTAGCACCCGCGCACGCATTTGTGCGAAAACGCGTTTTAAGCATGCACATGCATCTTTTGGTAGACGCGGATGAAGTTTTCTGCAAAACCACAAGATGTGCATGCAAATGGTGCTTTTTGCAGAACGCGCACGTGGATTTCTACCAAACGACGTGCTAAGCATGCCGATGCTGCTATTTTTAGCACCCGCGCACGCATTTGTGCGAAAACGCGTTTTAAGCATGCACATGCATCTTTTGGTAGACGCGGATGAAGTTTCCTGCAAAACCACAAGATGTGCATGCAAATGGTGCTTTTTGCAGAACGCGCACGTGGATTTCTACCAAACGACGTGCTAAGCATGCCGATGCTGCTCTTTTTAGCACCCGCGCACGGATTTGTGCGAAAACGCGTTTTAAGCATGCACATGCATCTTTTGGTAGACGCGGATGAAGTTTTCTGCAAAACCACAAGATGTGCATGCAAATGGTGCTTTTGGCAGAACGCGCACGTGGATTTCTACCAAACGACGTGCTAAGCATGCCGATGCTGCTCTTTTTAGCACCCGCGCACGCATTTGTGCGAAAACGCGTTTTAAGCATGCACATGCATCTTTTGGTAGACGCGGATGAAGTTTTCTGCAAAACCACAAGATGTGCATGCAAATGGTGCTTTTTGCAGAACGCGCACGTGGATTTCTACCAAACGACGTGCTAAGCATGCCGATGCTGCTCTTTTTAGCACCCGCGCACGCATTTGTGCGAAAACGCGTTTTAAGCATGCACATGCATCTTTTGGTAGACGCGGATGAAGTTTTCTGCAAAACCACAAGATGTGCATGCAAATGGTGCTTTTTGCAGAACGCGCACGTGGATTTCTACCAAACGACGTGCTAAGCATGCCGATGCTGCTCTTTTTAGCACCCGCGCACGGATTTGTGCGAAAACGCGTTTTAAGCATGCACATGCATCTTTTGGTAGACGCGGATGAAGTTTTCTGCAAAACCACAAGATGTGCATGCAAATGGTGCTTTTGGCAGAACGCGCACGTGGATTTCTACCAAACGACGTGCTAAGCATGCCGATGCTGCTCTTTTTAGCACCCGCGCACGCATTTGTGCGAAAACGCGTTTTAAGCATGCACATGCATCTTTTGGTAGACGCGGATGAAGTTTTCTGCAAAACCACAAAATGTGCATGCAAATGGTGCTTTTTGCAGAACGCGCACGTGGATTTCTACCAAACGACGTGCTAAGCATGCCGATGCTGCTCTTTTTAGCACCCGCGCACGCATTTGTGCGAAAACGCGTTTTAAGCATCCACATGCATCTTTTGGTAGACGCGGATGAAGTTTTCTGCAAAACCACAAGATGTGCATGCAAATGGTGCTTTTGGCAGAACGCGCATGTGGATTTCTATCAAACGACGTGCTAAGCACGCCGATGCTGCTCTTTTTAGCACCCGCGCAAGCATTTGTGCGAAAACGCGTTTTAAGCATGCACATGCATCTTTTGGTAGACGCGGATGAAGTTTTCTGCAAAACAACAAGATGTGCATGCAAATGGTGCTTTTTGCAGAACGCGCACGTGGATTTCTACCAAACGACGTGCTAAGCATGCCGATGCTGCTCTTTTTAGCACCCGCGCACGGATTTGTGCGAAAACGCGTTTTAAGCATGCACATGCATCTTTTGGTAGACGCGGATGAAGTTTTCTGCAAAACCACAAGATGTGCATGCAAATGGTGCGTTTGGCAGAACGCGCACGTGGATTTCTACCAAACGACGTGCTAAGCATGCCGATGCTGCTCTTTTTAGCACCCGCGCACGCATTTGTGCGAAAACGCGTTTTAAGCATGCACATGCATCTTTTGGTAGACGCGGATGAAGTTTTCTGCAAAACCACAAGATGTGCATGCAAATGGTGCTTTTTGCAGAACGCGCACGTGGATTTCTACCAAACGACGTGCTAAGCATGCCGATGCTGCTCTTTTTAGCACCCGCGCACGCATTTGTGCGAAAACGCGTTTTAAGCATGCACATGCATGTTTTGGTAGACGCGGATGAAGTTTTCTGCAAAACCACAAGATGTGCATGCAAATGGTGCTTTTTGCAGAACGCGCACGTGGATTTCTACCAAACGACGTGCTAAGCATGCCGATGCTGCTCTTTTTAGCACCCGCGCACGCATTTGTGCGAAAACGCGTTTTAAGCATGCACATGCATCTTTTGGTAGACGCGGATGAAGTTTTCTGCAAAACCACAAGATGTGCATGCAAATGGTGCTTTTTGCAGAACGCGCACGTGGATTTCTACCAAACGACGTGCTAAGTATGCCGATGCTGCTCTTTTTAGCACCCGCGCACGGATTTGTGCGAAAACGCGTTTTAAGCATGCACATGCATCTTTTGGTAGACGCGGATGAAGTTTTCTGCAAAACCACAAGATGTGCATGCAAATGGTGCTTTTTGCCGAACGCGCACGTGGATTTCTACCAAACGACGTGCTAAGCATGCCGATGCTGCTCTTTTTAGCACCCGCGCACGCATTTGTGCGAAAACGCGTTTTAAGCATGCACATGCATCTTTTGGTAGACGCGGATGAAGTTTTCTGCAAAACCACAAGATGTGCATGCAAATGGTGCTTTTGGCAGAACGCGCACGTGGATTTCTACCAAACGACGTGCTAAGAATGCCGATGCTGCTCTTTTTAGCACCCGCGCACGCATTTGTGCGAAAACGCGTTTTAAGCATGCACATGCATCTTTTGGTAGACGCGGATGAAGTTTTCTGCAAAACCACAAGATGTGCATGCAAATGGTGCTTTTTGCAGAACGCGCTCGTGGATTTCTACCAAACGAAGTGCTAAGCATGCCGATGCTGCTGTTTTTAGCACCCGCGCACGCATTTCTGCGAAAACGCGTTTTAAGCATGCACATGCATCTTTTGGTAGACACGGATGAAGTTTTCTGCAAAACCACAAGATGTGCATGCAAATGGTGCTTTTTGCAGAACGCGCACGTGGATTTCTACCAAACGACGTGCTAAGCATGCCGATGCTGCTCTTTTTAGCACCCGCGCACGGATTTGTGCGAAAACGCGTTTTAAGCATGCACATGCATCTTTTGGTAGACGCGGATGAAGTTTTCTGCAAAACCACAAGATGTGCATGCAAATGGTGCTTTTGGCAGAACGCGCACGTGGATTTCTACCAAACGACGTGCTAAGCATGCCGATGCTGCTCTTTTTAGCACCCGCGCACGCATTTGTGCGAAAACGCGTTTTAAGCATGCACATGCATCTTTTGGTAGACGCGGATCAAGTTTTCTGCAAAACCACAAGATGTGCATGCAAATGGTGCTTTTTGCAGAACGCGCACGTGGATTTCTACCAAACGACGTGCTAAGCATGCCGATGCTGCTCTTTTTAGCACCCGCGCACGGATTTGTGCGAAAACGCGTTTTAAGCATGCACATGCATCTTTTGGTAGACGCGGATGAAGTTTTCTGCAAAACCACAAGATGTGCATGCAAATGGTGCTTTTGGCAGAACGCGCACGTGGATTTCTACCAAACGACGTGCTAAGCATGCCGATGCTGCTCTTTTTAGCACCCGCGCACGCATTTGTGCGAAAACGCGTTTTAAGCATGCACATGCATCTTTTGGTAGACGCGGATGAAGTTTTCTGCAAAACAACAAGATGTGCATGCAAATGGTGCTTTTTGCAGAACGCGCACGTGGATTTCTACCAAACGACGTGCTAAGCATGCCAATGCTGCTCTTTTTAGCACCCGCGCACGCATTTGTGCGAAAACGCGTTTTAAGCATGCACATGCATCTTTTGGTAGACGCGGATGAAGTTTTCTGCAAAACCACAAGATGTGCATGCAAATGGTGCTTTTTGCAGAACGCGCTCGTGGATTTCTACCAAACGACGTGCTAAGCATGCCGATGCTGCTCGTTTTAGCACCCGCGCACGCATTTGTGCGAAAACGCGTTTTAAGCATGCACATGCATCTTTTGGTAGACGCGGATGAAGTTTTCTGCAAAACCACAAGATGTGCATGCAAATGGTGCTTTTTGCAGAACGCGCACGTGGATTTCTACCAAACGACGTGCTAAGCATGCCGATGCTGCTATTTTTAGCACCCGCGCACGCATTTGTGCGAAAACGCGTTTTAAGCATGCACATGCATCATTTGGTAGACGCGGATGAAGTTTTCTGCAAAACCACAAGATGTGCATGCAAATGGTGCTTTTTGCAGAACGCGCACGTGGATTTCTACCAAACGACGTGCTAAGCATGCCGATGCTGCTCTTTTTAGCACCCGCGCACGCATTTGTGCGAAAACGCGTTTTAAGCATGCACATGCATGTTTTGGTAGACGCGGATGAAGTTTTCTGCAAAACCACAAGATGTGCATGCAAATGGTGCTTTTTGCAGAACGCGCACGTGGATTTCTACCAAACAACGTGCTAAGCATGCCGATGCTGCTCTTTTTAGCACCCGCGCACGCATTTGTGCGAAAACGCGTTTTAAGCATGCACATGCATCTTTTGGTAGACGCGGATGAAGTTTTCTGCAAAACCACAAGATGTGCATGCAAATGGTGCTTTTTGCAGAACGCGCTCGTGGATTTCTACCAAACGACGTGCAAAGCATGCCGATGCTGCTCTTTTTAGCACCCGCGCACGCATTTGTGCGAAAACGCGTTTTAAGCATGCACATGCATCTTTTGGTAGACGCGGATGAAGTTTTCTGCAAAACCACAAGATGTGCATGCAAATGGTGCTTTTTGCAGAACGCGCACGTGGATTTCTACCAAACGACGTGCTAAGCATGCCGATGCTGCTCTTTTTAGCACCCGCGCACGCATTTGTGCGAAAACGCGTTTTAAGCATGCACATGCATCTTTTGGTAGACGCGGATGAAGTTTTCTGCAAAACCACAAGATGTGCATGCAAATGGTGCTTTTTGCAGAACGCGCACGTGGATTTCTACCAAACGACGTGCTAAGTATGCCGATGCTGCTCTTTTTAGCACCCGCGCACGGATTTGTGCGAAAACGCGTTTTAAGCATGCACATGCATCTTTTGGTAGACGCGGATGAAGTTTTCTGCAAAACCACAAGATGTGCATGCAAATGGTGCTTTTTGCCGAACGCGCACGTGGATTTCTACCAAACGACGTGCTAAGCATGCCGATGCTGCTCTTTTTAGCACCCGCGCACGCATTTGTGCGAAAACGCGTTTTAAGCATGCACATGCATCTTTTGGTAGACGCGGATGAAGTTTTCTGCAAAACCACAAGATGTGCATGCAAATGGTGCTTTTGGCAGAACGCGCACGTGGATTTCTACCAAACGACGTGCTAAGAATGCCGATGCTGCTCTTTTTAGCACCCGCGCACGCATTTGTGCGAAAACGCGTTTTAAGCATGCACATGCATCTTTTGGTAGACGCGGATGAAGTTTTCTGCAAAACCACAAGATGTGCATGCAAATGGTGCTTTTTGCAGAACGCGCTCGTGGATTTCTACCAAACGAAGTGCTAAGCATGCCGATGCTGCTGTTTTTAGCACCCGCGCACGCATTTCTGCGAAAACGCGTTTTAAGCATGCACATGCATCTTTTGGTAGACACGGATGAAGTTTTCTGCAAAACCACAAGATGTGCATGCAAATGGTGCTTTTTGCAGAACGCGCACGTGGATTTCTACCAAACGACGTGCTAAGCATGCCGATGCTGCTCTTTTTAGCACCCGCGCACGGATTTGTGCGAAAACGCGTTTTAAGCATGCACATGCATCTTTTGGTAGACGCGGATGAAGTTTTCTGCAAAACCACAAGATGTGCATGCAAATGGTGCTTTTGGCAGAACGCGCACGTGGATTTCTACCAAACGACGTGCTAAGCATGCCGATGCTGCTCTTTTTAGCACCCGCGCACGCATTTGTGCGAAAACGCGTTTTAAGCATGCACATGCATCTTTTGGTAGACGCGGATCAAGTTTTCTGCAAAACCACAAGATGTGCATGCAAATGGTGCTTTTTGCAGAACGCGCACGTGGATTTCTACCAAACGACGTGCTAAGCATGCCGATGCTGCTCTTTTTAGCACCCGCGCACGGATTTGTGCGAAAACGCGTTTTAAGCATGCACATGCATCTTTTGGTAGACGCGGATGAAGTTTTCTGCAAAACCACAAGATGTGCATGCAAATGGTGCTTTTGGCAGAACGCGCACGTGGATTTCTACCAAACGACGTGCTAAGCATGCCGATGCTGCTCTTTTTAGCACCCGCGCACGCATTTGTGCGAAAACGCGTTTTAAGCATGCACATGCATCTTTTGGTAGACGCGGATGAAGTTTTCTGCAAAACAACAAGATGTGCATGCAAATGGTGCTTTTTGCAGAACGCGCACGTGGATTTCTACCAAACGACGTGCTAAGCATGCCAATGCTGCTCTTTTTAGCACCCGCGCACGCATTTGTGCGAAAACGCGTTTTAAGCATGCACATGCATCTTTTGGTAGACGCGGATGAAGTTTTCTGCAAAACCACAAGATGTGCATGCAAATGGTGCTTTTTGCAGAACGCGCTCGTGGATTTCTACCAAACGACGTGCTAAGCATGCCGATGCTGCTCTTTTTAGCACCCGCGCACGCATTTGTGCGAAAACGCGTTTTAAGCATGCACATGCATCTTTTGGTAGACGCGGATGAAGTTTTCTGCAAAACCACAAGATGTGCATGCAAATGGTGCTTTTTGCAGAACGCGCACGTGGATTTCTACCAAACGACGTGCTAAGCATGCCGATGCTGCTATTTTTAGCACCCGCGCACGCATTTGTGCGAAAACGCGTTTTAAGCATGCACATGCATCATTTGGTAGACGCGGATGAAGTTTTCTGCAAAACCACAAGATGTGCATGCAAATGGTGCTTTTTGCAGAACGCGCACGTGGATTTCTACCAAACGACGTGCTAAGCATGCCGATGCTGCTCTTTTTAGCACCCGCGCACGCATTTGTGCGAAAACGCGTTTTAAGCATGCACATGCATGTTTTGGTAGACGCGGATGAAGTTTTCTGCAAAACCACAAGATGTGCATGCAAATGGTGCTTTTTGCAGAACGCGCACGTGGATTTCTACCAAACAACGTGCTAAGCATGCCGATGCTGCTCTTTTTAGCACCCGCGCACGCATTTGTGCGAAAACGCGTTTTAAGCATGCACATGCATCTTTTGGTAGACGCGGATGAAGTTTTCTGCAAAACCACAAGATGTGCATGCAAATGGTGCTTTTTGCAGAACGCGCTCGTGGATTTCTACCAAACGACGTGCAAAGCATGCCGATGCTGCTCTTTTTAGCACCCGCGCACGCATTTGTGCGAAAACGCGTTTTAAGCATGCACATGCATCTTTTGGTAGACGCGGATGAAGTTTTCTGCAAAACCACAAGATGTGCATGCAAATGGTGCTTTTTGCAGAACGCGCACGTGGATTTCTACCAAACGACGTGCTAAGCATGCCGATGCTGCTCTTTTTAGCACCCGCGCACGCATTTGTGCGAAAACGCGTTTTAAGCATGCACATGCATCTTTTGGTAGACGCGGATGAAGTTTTCTGCAAAACCACAAGATGTGCATGCAAATGGTGCTTTTTGCAGAACGCGCTCGTGGATTTCTACCAAACGACGTGCTAATCATGCCGATGCTGCTCTTTTTAGCACCCGCGCACGCATTTGTGCGAAAACGCGTTTTAAGCATGCACATGCATCTTTTGGTAGACGCGGATGAAGTTTTCTGCAAAACCACAAGATGTGCATGCAAATGGTGCTTTTTGCAGAACGCGCTCGTGGATTTCTACCAAACGACGTGCTAAGCATGCCGATGCTGCTCTTTTTAGCACCCGCGCACGCATTTGTGCGAAAACGCGTTTTAAGCATGCACATGCATCTTTTGGTAGACGCGGATGAAGTTTTCTGCAAAACCACAAGATGTGCATGCAAATGGTGCTTTTTGCAGAACGCGCACGTGGATTTCTACCAAACGACGTGCTAAGCATGCCGATGCTGCTCTTTTTAGCACCCGCGCACGGATTTGTGCGAAAACGCGTTTTAAGCATGCACATGCATCTTTTGGTAGACGCGGATGGTTTTCTGCAAAACCACAAGATGTGCATGCAAATGGTGCTTTTTGCAGAACGCGCACGTGGATTTCTACCAAACAATGTGCTAAGCTTGCCGATGCTGCTCTTTTTAGCACCCGCGCACGGATTTGTGCGAAAACGCGTTTTAAGCATGCACATGCATCTTTTGGTAGACGCGGATGAAGTTTTCTGCAAAACCACAAGATGTGCATGCAAATGTTGCTTTTGGCAGAACGCGCACGTGGATTTCTACCAAACGACGTGCTAAGCATGCCGATGCTGCTCTTTTTAGCACCCGCGCACGCATTTGTGCGAAAACGCGTTTTAAGCATGCACATGCATCTTTTGGTAGACGCGGATGAAGTTTTCTGCATAACCACAAGATGTGCATGCAAATGGTGCTTTTTGCAGAACGCGCACGTGGATTTCTACCAAACGACGTGCTAAGCATGCCGATGCTGCTCTTTTTAGCACCCGCGCACGGATTTGTGCGAAAACGCGTTTTAAGCATGCACATGCATCTTTTGGTAGACGCGGATGAAGTTTTCTGCAAAACCACAAGATCTGCATGCAAATGGTGCTTTTGGCAGAACGCGCACGTAGATTTCTACCAAACTACGTGCTAATCATGCCGATGCTGCTCTTTTTAGCACCCGCGCACGCATTTGTGCGAAAACGCGTTTTAAGCATGCACATGCATCTTTTGGTAGACGCGGATGAAGTTTTCTGCAAAACCACAAGATGTGCATGCAAATGGTGCTTTTTGCAGAACGCGCACGTGGATTTCTACCAAACGACGTGCTAAGCATGGCGATGCTGCTATTTTTAGCACCCGCGCACGTATTTGTGCGAAAACGCGTTTTAAGCATGCACATGCATCACTTGGTAGACGCGGATGAAGTTTTCTGCAAAACCACAAGATGTGCATGCAAATGGTGCTTTTTGCAGAACGCGCACGTGGATTTCTACCAAACGACGTGCTAAGCATGCCGATGCTGCTCTTTTTAGCACCCGCGCACGCATTTGTGCGAAAACGCGTTTTAAGCATGCACATGCATCTTTTGGTAGACGCGGATGAAGTTTTCTGCAAAACCACAAGATGTGCATGCAAATGGTGCTTTTTGCAGAACGCGCACGTGGATTTCTACCAAAAACGTGCTAAGCATGCCGATGCTGCTCTTTTTAGCACCCGCGCACGCATTTGTGCGAAAACGCGTTTTAAGCATGCACATGCATCTTTTGGTAGACGCGGATGAAGTTTTCTGCAAAACCACAACATGTGCATGCAAATGGTGCTTTTTGCAGAACGCGCACGTGGATTTCTACCAAACGACGTGCTAAGCATGCCGATGCTGCTCTTTTTAGCACCCGCGCACGGGTTTGGGCGAAAACGCGTTTTAAGCATGCACATGCATCTTTTGGTAGACGCGGATGAAGTTTTCTGCAAAACCACAAGATGTGCATGCAAATGGTGCTTTTGGCAGAACGCGCACGTGGATTTCTACCAAACGACGTGCTAAGCATGCCGATGCTGCTCTTTTTAGCACCCGCGCACGCATTTGTGCGAAAACGCGTTTTAAGCATGCACATGCATCTTTTGGTAGACGCGGATGAAGTTTTCTGCAAAACCACAAGATGTACATGCAAATGGTGCTTTTTGCAGAACGCGCACGTGGATTTCTACCAAACAATGTGCTAAGCTTGCCGATGCTGCTCTTTTTAGCACCCGCGCACGGATTTGTGCGAAAACGCGTTTTAAGCATGCACATGCATCTTTTGGTAGACGCGGATGAAGTTTTCTGCAAAACCACAAGATGTGCATGCAAATGTTGCTTTTGGCAGAACGCGCACGTGGATTTCTACCAAACGACGTGCTAAGCATGCCGATGCTGCTCTTTTTAGCACCCGCGCACGCATTTGTGCGAAAACGCGTTTTAAGCATGCACATGCATCTTTTGGTAGACGCGGATGAAGTTTTCTGCAAAACCACAAGTTGTGCATGCAAATGGTGCTTTTTGCAGAACGCGCACGTGGATTTCTACCAAACGACGTGCTAAGCATGCCGATGCTGCTCTTTTTAGCACCCGCGCACGGATTTGTGCGAAAACGCGTTTTAAGCATGCACATGCATCTTTTGGTAGACGCGGATGAAGTTTTCTGCAAAACCACAAGATGTGCATGCAAATGGTGCTTTTGGCAGAACGCGCACGTAGATTTCTACCAAACGACGTGCTAATCATGCCGATGCTGCTCTTTTTAGCACCCGCGCACGCATTTGTGCGAAAACGCGTTTTAAGCATGCACATGCATCTTTTGGTAGACGCGGATGAAGTTTTCTGCAAAACCACAAGATGTGCATGCAAATGGTGCTTTTTGCAGAACGCGCACGTGGATTTCTACCAAACGACGTGCTAAGCATGCCGATGCTGCTATTTTTAGCACCCGCGCACGCATTTGTGCGAAAACGCGTTTTAAGCATGCACATGCATCACTTGGTAGACGCGGATGAAGTTTTCTGCAAAACCACAAGATGTGCATGCAAATGGTGCTTTTTGCAGAACGCGCACGTGGATTTCTACCAAACGACGTGCTAAGCATGCCGATGCTGCTCTTTTTAGCACCCGCGCACGCATTTGTGCGAAAACGCGTTTTAAGCATGCACATGCATCTTTTGGTAGACGCGGATGAAGTTTTCTGCAAAACCACAAGATGTGCATGCAAATGGTGCTTTTTGCAGAACGCGCACGTGGATTTCTACCAAACAACGTGCTAAGCATGCCGATGCTGCTCTTTTTAGCACCCGCGCACGCATTTGTGCGAAAACGCGTTTTAAGCATGCACATGCATCTTTTGGTAGACGCGGATGAAGTTTTCTGCAAAACCACAAGATGTGCATGCAAATGGTGCTTTTTGCAGAACGCGCACGTGGATTTCTACCAAACGACGTGCTAAGCATGCCGATGCTGCTCTTTTTAGCACCCGCGCACGGATTTGGGCGAAAACGCGTTTTAAGCATGCACATGCATCTTTTGGTAGACGCGGATGAAGTTTTCTGCAAAACCACAAGATGTGCATGCAAATGGTGCTTTTTGCAGAACGCGCACGTGGATTTCTACCAAACAATGTGCTAAGCTTGCCGATGCTGCTCTTTTTAGCACCCGCGCACGGATTTGTGCGAAAACGCGTTTTAAGCATGCACATGCATCTTTTGGTAGACGCGGATGAAGTTTTCTGCAAAACCACAAGATGTGCATGCAGATGTTGCTTTTGGCAGAACGCGCACGTGGATTTCTACCAAACGACGTGCTAAGCATGCCGATGCTGCTCTTTTTAGCACCCGCGCACGCATTTGTGCGAAAACGCGTTTTAAGCATGCACATGCATCTTTTGGTAGACGCGGATGAAGTTTTCTGCAAAACCACAAGTTGTGCATGCAAATGGTGCTTTTTGCAGAACGCGCACGTGGATTTCTACCAAACGACGTGCTAAGCATGCCGATGCTGCTCTTTTTAGCACCCGCGCACGGATTTGTGCGAAAACGCGTTTTAAGCATGCACATGCATCTTTTGGTAGACGCGGATGAAGTTTTCTGCAAAACCACAAGATGTGCATGCAAATGGTGCTTTTTGCAGAACGCGCACGTGGATTTCTACCAAACGACGTGCTAAGCATGCCGATGCTGCTCTTTTTAGCACCCGCGCACGCATTTGTGCGAAAACGCGTTTTAAGCATGCACATGCATCTTTTGGTAGACGCGGATGAAGTTTTCTGCAAAACCACAAGATGTGCATGCAAATGGTGCTTTTTGCAGAACGCGCACGTGGATTTCTACCAAACAACGTGCTAAGCATGCCGATGCTGCTCTTTTTAGCACCCGCGCACGCATTTGTGCGAAAACGCGTTTTAAGCATGCACATGCATCTTTTGGTAGACGCGGATGAAGTTTTCTGCAAAACCACAAGATGTGCATTGCAAATGGTGCTTTTTGCAGAACGCGCACGTGGATTTCTACCAAACGACGTGCTAAGCATGCCGATGCTGCTCTTTTTAGCACCCGCGCACGGATTTGGGCGAAAACGCGTTTTAAGCATGCACATGCATCTTTTGGTAGACGCGGATGAAGTTTTCTGCAAAACCACAAGATGTGCATGCAAATGGTGCTTTTTGCAGAACGCGCACGTGGATTTCTACCAAACAATGTGCTAAGCTTACCGATGCTGCTCTTTTTAGCACCCGCGCACGGATTTGTGCGAAAACGCGTTTTAAGCATGCACATGCATCTTTTGGTAGACGCGGATGAAGTTTTCTGCAAAACCACAAGATGTGCATGCAGATGTTGCTTTTGGCAGAACGCGCACGTGGATTTCTACCAAACGACGTGCTAAGCATGCCGATGCTGCTCTTTTTAGCACCCGCGCACGCATTTGTGCGAAAACGCGTTTTAAGCATGCACATGCATCTTTTGGTAGACGCGGATGAAGTTTTCTGCAAAACCACAAGTTGTGCATGCAAATGGTGCTTTTTGCAGAACGCGCACGTGGATTTCTACCAAACGACGTGCTAAGCATGCCGATGCTGCTATTTTTAGCACCCGCGCACGCATTTGTGCGAAAACGCGTTTTAAGCATGCACATGCATCACTTGGTAGACGCGGATGAAGTTTTCTGCAAAACCACAAGATGTGCATGCAAATGGTGCTTTTTGCAGAACGCGCACGTGGATTTCTACCAAACGACGTGCTAAGCATGCCGATGCTGCTCTTTTTAGCACCCGCGCACGCATTTGTGCGAAAACGCGTTTTAAGCATGCACATGCATCTTTTGGTAGACGCGGATGAAGTTTTCTGCAAAACCACAAGATGTGCATGCAAATGGTGCTTTTTGCAGAACGCGCACGTGGATTTCTACCAAACAACGTGCTAAGCATGCCGATGCTGCTCTTTTTAGCACCCGCGCACGCATTTGTGCGAAAACGCGTTTTAAGCATGCACATGCATCTTTTGGTAGACGCGGATGAAGTTTTCTGCAAAACCACAAGATGTGCATGCAAATGGTGCTTTTTGCAGAACGCGCACGTGGATTTCTACCAAACGACGTGCTAAGCATGCCGATGCTGCTCTTTTTAGCACCCGCGCACGGATTTGGGCGAAAACGCGTTTTAAGCATGCACATGCATCTTTTGGTAGACGCGGATGAAGTTTTCTGCAAAACCACAAGATGTGCATGCAAATGGTGCTTTTTGCAGAACGCGCACGTGGATTTCTACCAAACAATGTGCTAAGCTTGCCGATGCTGCTCTTTTTAGCACCCGCGCACGGATTTGTGCGAAAACGCGTTTTAAGCATGCACATGCATCTTTTGGTAGACGCGGATGAAGTTTTCTGCAAAACCACAAGATGTGCATGCAGATGTTGCTTTTGGCAGAACGCGCACGTGGATTTCTACCAAACGACGTGCTAAGCATGCCGATGCTGCTCTTTTTAGCACCCGCGCACGCATTTGTGCGAAAACGCGTTTTAAGCATGCACATGCATCTTTTGGTAGACGCGGATGAAGTTTTCTGCAAAACCACAAGTTGTGCATGCAAATGGTGCTTTTTGCAGAACGCGCACGTGGATTTCTACCAAACGACGTGCTAAGCATGCCGATGCTGCTCTTTTTAGCACCCGCGCACGGATTTGTGCGAAAACGCGTTTTAAGCATGCACATGCATCTTTTGGTAGACGCGGATGAAGTTTTCTGCAAAACCACAAGATGTGCATGCAAATGGTGCTTTTTGCAGAACGCGCACGTGGATTTCTACCAAACGACGTGCTAAGCATGCCGATGCTGCTCTTTTTAGCACCCGCGCACGCATTTGTGCGAAAACGCGTTTTAAGCATGCACATGCATCTTTTGGTAGACGCGGATGAAGTTTTCTGCAAAACCACAAGATGTGCATGCAAATGGTGCTTTTTGCAGAACGCGCACGTGGATTTCTACCAAACAACGTGCTAAGCATGCCGATGCTGCTCTTTTTAGCACCCGCGCACGCATTTGTGCGAAAACGCGTTTTAAGCATGCACATGCATCTTTTGGTAGACGCGGATGAAGTTTTCTGCAAAACCACAAGATGTGCATGCAAATGGTGCTTTTTGCAGAACGCGCACGTGGATTTCTACCAAACGACGTGCTAAGCATGCCGATGCTGCTCTTTTTAGCACCCGCGCACGGATTTGGGCGAAAACGCGTTTTAAGCATGCACATGCATCTTTTGGTAGACGCGGATGAAGTTTTCTGCAAAACCACAAGATGTGCATGCAAATGGTGCTTTTTGCAGAACGCGCACGTGGATTTCTACCAAACAATGTGCTAAGCTTACCGATGCTGCTCTTTTTAGCACCCGCGCACGGATTTGTGCGAAAACGCGTTTTAAGCATGCACATGCATCTTTTGGTAGACGCGGATGAAGTTTTCTGCAAAACCACAAGATGTGCATGCAGATGTTGCTTTTGGCAGAACGCGCACGTGGATTTCTACCAAACGACGTGCTAAGCATGCCGATGCTGCTCTTTTTAGCACCCGCGCACGCATTTGTGCGAAAACGCGTTTTAAGCATGCACATGCATCTTTTGGTAGACGCGGATGAAGTTTTCTGCAAAACCACAAGTTGTGCATGCAAATGGTGCTTTTTGCAGAACGCGCACGTGGATTTCTACCAAACGACGTGCTAAGCATGCCGATGCTGCTCTTTTTAGCACCCGCGCACGGATTTGTGCGAAAACGCGTTTTAAGCATGCACATGCATCTTTTGGTAGACGCGGATGAAGTTTTCTGCAAAACCACAAGATGTGCATGCAAATGGTGCTTTTGGCAGAACGCGCACGTAGATTTCTACCAAACGACGTGCTAATCATGCCGATGCTGCTCTTTTTAGCACCCGCGCACGCTTTTGTGCGAAAACGCGTTTTAAGCATGCACATGCATCTTTTGGTAGACGCGGATGAAGTTTTCTGCAAAACCACAAGATGTGCATGCAAATGGTGCTTTTTGCAGAACGCGCACGTGGATTTCTACCAAACGACGTGCTAAGCATGCCGATGCTGCTATTTTTAGCACCCGCGCACGCATTTGTGCGAAAACGCGTTTTAAGCATGCACATGCATCACTTGGTAGACGCGGATGAAGTTTTCTGCAAAACCACAAGATGTGCATGCAAATGGTGCTTTTTGCAGAACGCGCACGTGGATTTCTACCAAACGACGTGCTAAGCATGCCGATGCTGCTCTTTTTAGCACCCGCGCACGCATTTGTGCGAAAACGCGTTTTAAGCATGCACATGCATCTTTTGGTAGACGCGGATGAAGTTTTCTGCAAAACCACAAGATGTGCATGCAAATGGTGCTTTTTGCAGAACGCGCACGTGGATTTCTACCAAACAACGTGCTAAGCATGCCGATGCTGCTCTTTTTAGCACCCGCGCACGCATTTGTGCGAAAACGCGTTTTAAGCATGCACATGCATCTTTTGGTAGACGCGGATGAAGTTTTCTGCAAAACCACAAGATGTGCATGCAAATGGTGCTTTTTGCAGAACGCGCACGTGGATTTCTACCAAACGACGTGCTAAGCATGCCGATGCTGCTCTTTTTAGCACCCGCGCACGGATTTGGGCGAAAACGCGTTTTAAGCATGCACATGCATCTTTTGGTAGACGCGGATGAAGTTTTCTGCAAAACCACAAGATGTGCATGCAAATGGTGCTTTTGGCAGAACGCGCACGTGGATGTCTATCAAACGACGTGCTAAGCATGCCGATGCTGCTCTTTTTAGCACCCGCGCACGCATTTGTGCGAAAACGCGTTTTAAGCATGCACATGCATCTTTTGGTAGACGCGGATGAAGTTTTCTACAAAACCACAAGATGTGCATGCAAATGGTGCTTTTTGCAGAACGCGCTCGTGGATTTCTACCAAACGACGTGCAAAGCATGCCGATGCTGCTCTTTTTAGCACCCGCGCACGCATTTGTGCGAAAACGCGTTTTAAGCATGCACATGCATCTTTTGGTAGACGCGGATGAAGTTTTCTGCAAAACCACAAGATGTGCATGCAAATGGTGCTTTTTGCAGAACGTGCACGTGGATTTCTACCAAACGACGTGCTAAGCATGCCGATGCTGCTCTTTTTAGCACCCGCGCACGGATTTGTGCGAAAACGCGTTTTAAGCATGCACATGCATCTTTTGGTAGACGCGGATGAAGTTTTCTGCAAAACCACAAGATGTGCATGCAAATGGTGCTTTTGGCAGAACGCGCACGTGGATTTCTACCAAACGACGTGCTAAGCATGCCGATGCTGCTCTTTTTAGCACCCGCGCACGCATTTGTGCGAAAACGCGTTTTAAGCATGCACATGCATCTTTTGGTAGACGCGGATGAAGTTTTCTGCAAAACCACAAGATGTGCATGCAAATGGTGCTTTTTGCAGAACGCGCTCGTGGATTTCTACCAAACGACGTGCTAAGCATGCCGATGCTGCTCTTTTTAGCACCCGCGCACGCATTTGTTCGAAAACGCGTTTTAAGCATGCACATGCATCTTTTGGTAGACGCGGATGAAGTTTTCTGCAAAACCACAAGATGTGCATGCAAATGGTGCTTTTTGCAGAACGCGCACGTGGATTTCTACCAAACGACGTGCTAAGCATGCCGATGCTGCTCTTTTTAGCACCCGCGCACGGATTTGTGCGAAAACGCGTTTTAAGCATGCACATGCATCTTTTGGTAGACGCGGATGAAGTTTTCTGCAAAACCACAAGATGTGCATGCAAATGGTGCTTTTTGCAGAACGCGCTCGTGGATTTCTACCAAACGACGTGCTAAGCATGCCGATGCTGCTCTTTTTAGCACCCGCGCGCGCATTTGTGCGAAAACGCGTTTTAAGCATGCACATGCATCTTTTGGTAGACGCGGATGAAGTTTTCTGCAAAACCACAAGATGTGCATGCAAATGGTGCTTTTTGCAGAACGCGCACGTGGATTTCTACCAAACGACGTGCTAAGCATGCCGATGCTGCTCTTTTTAGCACCCGCGCACGGATTTGTGCGAAAACGCGTTTTAAGCATGCACATGCATCTTTTGGTAGACGCGGATGAAGTTTTCTGCAAAACCACAAGATGTGCGTGCAAATGGTGCTTTTGGCAGAACGCGCACGTGGATTTCTACCAAACGACGTGCTAAGCATGCCGATGCTGCTCTTTTTAGCACCCGCGCACGCATTTGTGCGAAAACGCGTTTTAAGCATGCACATGCATCTTTTGGTAGACGCGGATGAAGTTTTCTGCAAAACCACAAGATGTGCAGGCAAATGGTGCTTTTGGCAGAACGCGCACGTGGATTTCTACCAAACGAGGTGCTAAGCATGCCGATGCTGCTCTTTTTAGCACCCGCGCACGCATTTGTGCGAAAACGCGTTTTAAGCATGCACATGCATCTTTTGGTAGACGCGGATGAAGTTTTCTGCAAAACCACAAGATGTGCATGCAAATGGTGCTTTTTGCAGAACGCGCACGTGGATTTCTACCAAACGACGTGCTAAACATGCCGATGCTGCTCTTTTTAGCACCCGCGCACGCATTTGTGCGAAAACGCGTTTTAAGCATGCACATGCATCTTTTGGTAGACGCGGATGAAGTTTTCTGCAAAACCACAAGATGTGCATGCAAATGGTGCTTTTTGCAGAACGCGCACGTGGATTTCTACCAAACGACGTGCTAAGCATGCCGATGCTGCTCTTTTTAGCACCCGCGCACGCATTTGTGCGAAAACGCGTTTTAAGCATGCACATGCATCTTTTGGTAGACGCGGATGAAGTTTTCTGCAAAACCACAAGATGTGCATGCAAATGGTGCTTTTTGCAGAACGCGCACGTGGATTTCTACCAAACGACGTGCTAAGCATGCCGATGCTGCTCTTTTTAGCACCCGCGCACGCATTTGTGCGAAAACGCGTTTTAAGCATGCACATGAATCTTTTGGTAGACGCGGATGAAGTTTTCTGCAAAACCACAAGATGTGCATGCAAATGGTGCTTTTTGCAGAACGCGCACGTGGATTTCTACCAAACGACGTGCTAATCATGCCGATGCTGCTCTTTTTAGCACCCGCGCACGGATTTGTGCGAAAACGCGTTTTAAGCATGCACATGCATCTTTTGGTAGACGCGGATGAAGTTTTCTGCAAAACCACAAGATGTGCATGCAAATGGTGCTTTTTGCAGAACGCGCACGTGGATTTCTACCAAACGACGTGCTAAGCACGCCGATGCTGCTCTTTTTAGCACCCGCGCACGGATTTGGGCGAAAACGCGTTTTAAGCATGCACATGCATCTTTTGGTAGACGCGGATGAAGTTTTCTGCAAAACCACAAGATGTGCATGCAAATGGTGCTTTTGGCAGAACGCGCACGTGGATGTCTATCAAACGACGTGCTAAGCATGCCGATGCTGCTCTTTTTAGCACCCGCGCACGCATTTGTGCGAAAACGCGTTTTAAGCATGCACATGCATCTTTTGGTAGACGCGGATGAAGTTTTCTACAAAACCACAAGATGTGCATGCAAATGGTGCTTTTTGCAGAACGCGCTCGTGGATTTCTACCAAACGACGTGCAAAGCATGCCGATGCTGCTCTTTTTAGCACCCGCGCACGCATTTGTGCGAAAACGCGTTTTAAGCATGCACATGCATCTTTTGGTAGACGCGGATGAAGTTTTCTGCAAAACCACAAGATGTGCATGCAAATGGTGCTTTTTGCAGAACGCGCACGTGGATTTCTACCAAACGACGTGCTAAGCATGCCGATGCTGCTCTTTTTAGCACCCGCGCACGCATTTGTGCGAAAACGCGTTTTAAGCATGCACATGCATCTTTTGGTAGACGCGGATGAAGTTTTCTGCAAAACCACAAGATGTGCATGCAAATGGTGCTTTTTGCAGAACGCGCTCGTGGATTTCTACCAAACGACGTGCTAAGCATGCCGATGCTGCTCTTTTTAGCACCCGCGCACGCATTTGTGCGAAAACGCGTTTTAAGCATGCACATGCATCTTTTGGTAGACGCGGATGAAGTTTTCTGCAAAACCACAAGATCTGCATGCAAATGGTGCTTTTGGCAGAACGCGCACGTGGATTTCTACCAAACGACGTGCTAAGCATGCCGATGCTGCTCTTTTTAGCACCCGCGCACGCATTTGTGCGAAAACGCGTTTTAAGCATGCACATGCATCTTTTGGTAGACGCGGATGAAGTTTTCTGCAAAACCACAAGATGTGCATGCAAATGGTGCTTTTTGCAGAACGCGCTCGTGGATTTCTACCAAACGACGTGCTAAGCATGCCGATGCTGCTCTTTTTAGCACCCGCGCACGCATTTGTTCGAAAACGCGTTTTAAGCATGCACATGCATCTTTTGGTAGACGCGGATGAAGTTTTCTGCAAAACCACAAGATGTGCATGCAAATGGTGCTTTTTGCAGAACGCGCACGTGGATTTCTACCAAACGACGTGCTAAGCATGCCGATGCTGCTCTTTTTAGCACCCGCGCACGGATTTGTGCGAAAACGCGTTTTAAGCATGCACATGCATCTTTTGGTAGACGCGGATGAAGTTTTCTGCAAAACCACAAGATGTGCATGCAAATGGACTTTTTGCAGAACGCGCTCGTGGATTTCTACCAAACGACGTGCTAAGCATGCCGATGCTGCTCTTTTTAGCACCCGCGCACGCATTTGTGCGAAAACGCGTTTTAAGCATGCACATGCATCTTTTGGTAGACGCGGATGAAGTTTTCTGCAAAACCACAAGATGTGCATGCAAATGGTGCTTTTTGCAGAACGCGCACGTGGATTTCTACCAAACGACGTGCTAAGCATGCCGATGCTGCTCTTTTTAGCACCCGCGCACGGATTTGTGCGAAAACGCGTTTTAAGCATGCACATGCATCTTTTGGTAGACGCGGATGAAGTTTTCTGCAAAACCACAAGATGTGCATGCAAATGGTGCTTTTTGCAGAACGCGCTCGTGGATTTCTACCAAACGACGTGCTAAGCATGCCGATGCTGCTCTTTTTAGCACCCGCGCGCGCATTTGTGCGAAAACGCGTTTTAAGCATGCACATGCATCTTTTGGTAGACGCGGATGAAGTTTTCTGCAAAACCACAAGATGTGCATGCAAATGGTGCTTTTTGCAGAACGCGCACGTGGATTTCTACCAAACGACGTGCTAAGCATGCCGATGCTGCTCTTTTTAGCACCCGCGCACGGATTTGTGCGAAAACGCGTTTTAAGCATGCACATGCATCTTTTGGTAGACGCGGATGAAGTTTTCTGCAAAACCACAAGATGTGCGTGCAAATGGTGCTTTTGGCAGAACGCGCACGTGGATTTCTACCAAACGACGTGCTAAGCATGCCGATGCTGCTCTTTTTAGCACCCGCGCACGCATTTGTGCGAAAACGCGTTTTAAGCATGCACATGCATCTTTTGGTAGACGCGGATGAAGTTTTCTGCAAAACCACAAGATGTGCAGGCAAATGGTGCTTTTGGCAGAACGCGCACGTGGATTTCTACCAAACGAGGTGCTAAGCATGCCGATGCTGCTCTTTTTAGCACCCGCGCACGCATTTGTGCGAAAACGCGTTTTAAGCATGCACATGCATCTTTTGGTAGACGCGGATGAAGTTTTCTGCAAAACCACAAGATGTGCATGCAAATGGTGCTTTTTGCAGAACGCGCACGTGGATTTCTACCAAACGACGTGCTAAACATGCCGATGCTGCTCTTTTTAGCACCCGCGCACGCATTTGTGCGAAAACGCGTTTTAAGCATGCACATGCATCTTTTGGTAGACGCGGATGAAGTTTTCTGCAAAACCACAAGATGTGCATGCAAATGGTGCTTTTTGCAGAACGCGCACGTGGATTTCTACCAAACGACGTGCTAAGCATGCCGATGCTGCTCTTTTTAGCACCCGCGCACGCATTTGTGCGAAAACGCGTTTTAAGCATGCACATGCATCTTTTGGTAGACGCGGATGAAGTTTTCTGCAAAACCACAAGATGTGCATGCAAATGGTGCTTTTTGCAGAACGCGCACGTGGATTTCTACCAAACGACGTGCTAAGCATGCCGATGCTGCTCTTTTTAGCACCCGCGCACGCATTTGTGCGAAAACGCGTTTTAAGCATGCACATGCATCTTTTGGTAGACGCGGATGAAGTTTTCTGCAAAACCACAAGATGTGCATGCAAATGGTGCTTTTTGCAGAACGCGCACGTGGATTTCTACCAAACGACGTGCTAATCATGCCGATGCTGCTCTTTTTAGCACCCGCGCACGGATTTGTGCGAAAACGCGTTTTAAGCATGCACATGCATCTTTTGGTAGACGCGGATGAAGTTTTCTGCAAAACCACAAGATGTGCATGCAAATGGTGCTTTTTGCAGAACGCGCACGTGGATTTCTACCAAACGACGTGCTAAGCACGCCGATGCTGCTCTTTTTAGCACCCGCGCACGGATTTGGGCGAAAACGCGTTTTAAGCATGCACATGCATCTTTTGGTAGACGCGGATGAAGTTTTCTGCAAAACCACAAGATGTGCATGCAAATGGTGCTTTTGGCAGAACGCGCACGTGGATGTCTATCAAACGACGTGCTAAGCATGCCGATGCTGCTCTTTTTAGCACCCGCGCACGCATTTGTGCGAAAACGCGTTTTAAGCATGCACATGCATCTTTTGGTAGACGCGGATGAAGTTTTCTACAAAACCACAAGATGTGCATGCAAATGGTGCTTTTTGCAGAACGCGCTCGTGGATTTCTACCAAACGACGTGCAAAGCATGCCGATGCTGCTCTTTTTAGCACCCGCGCACGCATTTGTGCGAAAACGCGTTTTAAGCATGCACATGCATCTTTTGGTAGACGCGGATGAAGTTTTCTGCAAAACCACAAGATGTGCATGCAAATGGTGCTTTTTGCAGAACGCGCACGTGGATTTCTACCAAACGACGTGCTAAGCATGCCGATGCTGCTCTTTTTAGCACCCGCGCACGCATTTGTGCGAAAACGCGTTTTAAGCATGCACATGCATCTTTTGGTAGACGCGGATGAAGTTTTCTGCAAAACCACAAGATGTGCATGCAAATGGTGCTTTTTGCAGAACGCGCTCGTGGATTTCTACCAAACGACGTGCTAAGCATGCCGATGCTGCTCTTTTTAGCACCCGCGCACGCATTTGTGCGAAAACGCGTTTTAAGCATGCACATGCATCTTTTGGTAGACGCGGATGAAGTTTTCTGCAAAACCACAAGATCTGCATGCAAATGGTGCTTTTGGCAGAACGCGCACGTGGATTTCTACCAAACGACGTGCTAAGCATGCCGATGCTGCTCTTTTTAGCACCCGCGCACGCATTTGTGCGAAAACGCGTTTTAAGCATGCACATGCATCTTTTGGTAGACGCGGATGAAGTTTTCTGCAAAACCACAAGATGTGCATGCAAATGGTGCTTTTTGCAGAACGCGCTCGTGGATTTCTACCAAACGACGTGCTAAGCATGCCGATGCTGCTCTTTTTAGCACCCGCGCACGCATTTGTTCGAAAACGCGTTTTAAGCATGCACATGCATCTTTTGGTAGACGCGGATGAAGTTTTCTGCAAAACCACAAGATGTGCATGCAAATGGTGCTTTTTGCAGAACGCGCACGTGGATTTCTACCAAACGACGTGCTAAGCATGCCGATGCTGCTCTTTTTAGCACCCGCGCACGGATTTGTGCGAAAACGCGTTTTAAGCATGCACATGCATCTTTTGGTAGACGCGGATGAAGTTTTCTGCAAAACCACAAGATGTGCATGCAAATGGACTTTTTGCAGAACGCGCTCGTGGATTTCTACCAAACGACGTGCTAAGCATGCCGATGCTGCTCTTTTTAGCACCCGCGCACGCATTTGTGCGAAAACGCGTTTTAAGCATGCACATGCATCTTTTGGTAGACGCGGATGAAGTTTTCTGCAAAACCACAAGATGTGCATGCAAATGGTGCTTTTTGCAGAACGCGCACGTGGATTTCTACCAAACGACGTGCTAAGCATGCCGATGCTGCTCTTTTTAGCACCCGCGCACGGATTTGTGCGAAAACGCGTTTTAAGCATGCACATGCATCTTTTGGTAGACGCGGATGAAGTTTTCTGCAAAACCACAAGATGTGCATGCAAATGGTGCTTTTGGCAGAACGCGCACGTGGATTTCTACCAAACGACGTGCTAAGCATACCGATGCTGCTCTTTTTAGCACCCGCGCACGCATTTGTGCGAAAACGCGTTTTAAGCATGCACATGCATCTTTTGGTAGACGCGGATGAAGTTTTCTGCAAAACCACAAGATGTGCATGCAAATGGTGCTTTTGGCAGAACGCGCACGTAGATTTCTACCAAACGACGTGCTAAGCATGCCGATGCTGCTCTTTTTAGCACCCGCGCACGCATTTGTGCGAAAACGCGTTTTAAGCATGCACATGCATCTTTTGGTAGACGCGGATGAAGTTTTCTGCAAAACCACAAGATGTGCATGCAAATGGTGCTTTTTGCAGAACGCGCACGTGGATTTCTACCAAACGACGTGCTAAGCATGCCGATGCTGCTCTTTTTAGCACCCGCGCACGCATTTGTGCGAAAACGCGTTTTAAGCATGCACATGCATCTTTTGGTAGACGCGGATGAAGTTTTCTGCAAAACCACAAGATGTGCATGCAAATGGTGCTTTTTGCAGAACGCGCACGTGGATTTCTACCAAACGACGTGCTAAGCATGCCGATGCTGCTCTTTTTAGCACCCGCGCACGCATTTGTGCGAAAACACGTTTTAAGCATGCACATGCATCTTTTGGTAGACGCGGATGAAGTTTTCTGCAAAACCACAAGATGTGCATGCAAATGGTGCTTTTTGCAGAACGCGCACGTGGATTTCTACCAAACGACGTGCTAAGCATGCCGATGCTGCTCTTTTTAGCACCCGCGCACGCATTTGTGCGAAAACGCGTTTTAAGCATGCACATGCATCTTTTGGTAGACGCGGATGAAGTTTTCTGCAAAACCACAAGATGTGCATGCAAATGGTGCTTTTTGCAGAACGCGCACGTGGATTTCTATCAAACAATGTGCTAAGCTTGCCGATGCTGCTCTTTTTAGCACCCGCGCACGGATTTGTGCGAAAACGCGTTTTAAGCATGCACATGCATCTTTTGGTAGACGCGGATGAAGTTTTCTGCAAAACCACAAGATGTGCATGCAAATGTTGCTTTTGGCAGAACGCGCACGTGGATTTCTACCAAACGACGTGCTAAGCATGCCGATGCTGCTCTTTTTAGCACCCGCGCACGCATTTGTGCGAAAACGCGTTTTAAGCATGCACATGCATCTTTTGGTAGACGCGGATGAAGTTTTCTGCAAAACCACAAGATGTGCATGCAAATGGTGCTTTTTGCAGAACGCGCACGTGGATTTCTACCAAACGACGTGCTAAGCATGCCGATGCTGCTCTTTTTAGCACCCGCGCACGGATATGTGCGAAAACGCGTTTTAAGCATGCACATGCATCTTTTGGTAGACGCGGATGAAGTTTTCTGCAAAACCACAAGATGTGCATGCAAATGGTGCTTTTTGCAGAACGCGCACGTAGATTTCTACCAAACGACGTGCTAATCATGCCGATGCTGCTCTTTTTAGCACCCGCGCACGCATTTGTGCGAAAACGCGTTTTAAGCATGCACATGCATCTTTTGGTAGACGCGGATGAAGTTTTCTGCAAAACCACAAGATGTGCATGCAAATGGTGCTTTTTGCAGAACGCGCACGTGGATTTCTACCAAACGACGTGCTAAGCATGCCGATGCTGCTATTTTTAGCACCCGCGCACGCATTTGTGCGAAAACGCGTTTTAAGCATGCACATGCATCATTTGGTAGACGCGGATGAAGTTTTCTGCAAAACCACAAGATGTGCATGCAAATGGTGCTTTTTGCAGAACGCGCACGTGGATTTCTACCAAACGACGTGCTAAGCATGCCGATGCTGCTCTTTTTAGCACCCGCGCACGCATTTGTGCGAAAACGCGTTTTAAGCATGCACATGCATCTTTTGGTAGACGCGGATGAAGTTTTCTGCAAAACCACAAGATGTGCATGCAAATGGTGCTTTTTGCAGAACGCGCACGTGGATTTCTACCAAACAACGTGCTAAGCATGCCGATGCTGCTCTTTTTAGCACCCGCGCACGCATTTGTGCGAAAACGCGTTTTAAGCATGCACATGCATCTTTTGGTAGACGCGGATGAAGTTTTCTGCAAAACCACAAGATGTGCATGCAAATGGTGCTTTTTGCAGAACGCGCACGTGGATTTCTACCAAACGACGTGCTAAGCATGCCGATGCTGCTCTTTTTAGCACCCGCGCACGGATTTGGGCGAAAACGCGTTTTAAGCATGCACATGCATCTTTTGGTAGACGCGGATGAAGTTTTCTGCAAAACCACAAGATGTGCATGCAAATGGTGCTTTTGGCAGAACGCGCACGTGGATGTCTATCAAACGACGTGCTAAGCATGCCGATGCTGCTCTTTTTAGCACCCGCGCACGCATTTGTGCGAAAACGCGTTTTAAGCATGCACATGCATCTTTTGGTAGACGCGGATGAAGTTTTCTGCAAAACCACAAGATGTGCATGCAAATGGTGCTTTTTGCAGAACGCGCTCGTGGATTTCTACCAAACGACGTGCAAAGCATGCCGATGCTGCTCTTTTTAGCACCCGCGCACGCATTTGTGCGAAAACGCGTTTTAAGCATGCACATGCATCTTTTGGTAGACGCGGATGAAGTTTTCTGCAAAACCACAAGATGTGCATGCAAATGGTGCTTTTTGCAGAACGCGCACGTGGATTTCTACCAAACGACGTGCTAAGCATGCCGATGCTGCTCTTTTTAGCACCCGCGCACGGATTTGTGCGAAAACGCGTTTTAAGCATGCACATGCATCTTTTGGTAGACGCGGATGAAGTTTTCTGCAAAACCACAAGATGTGCATGCAAATGGTGCTTTTGGCAGAACGCGCACGTGGATTTCTACCAAACGACGTGCTAAGCATGCCGATGCTGCTCTTTTTAGCACCCGCGCACGCATTTGTGCGAAAACGCGTTTTAATCATGCACATGCATCTTTTGGTAGACGCGGATGAAGTTTTCTGCAAAACCACAAGATGTGCATGCAAATGGTGCTTTTTGCAGAACGCGCTCGTGGATTTCTACCAAACGACGTGCTAAGCATGCCGATGCTGCTCTTTTTAGCACCCGCGCACGCATTTGTGCGAAAACGCGTTTTAAGCATGCACATGCATCTTTTGGTAGACGCGGATGAAGTTTTCTGCAAAACCACAAGATGTGCATGCAAATGGTGCTTTTTGCAGAACGCGCACGTGGATTTCTACCAAACCACGTGCTAAGCATGCCGATGCTTCTCTTTTTAGCACCCGCGCACGGATTTGTGCGAAAACGCGTTTTAAGCATGCACATGCATCTTTTGGTAGACGCGGATGAAGTTTTCTGCAAAACCACAAGATGTGCATGCAAATGGTGCTTTTGGCAGAACGCGCACGTGGATTTCTACCAAACGACATGCTAAGCATGCCGATGCTGCTCTTTTTAGCACCCGCGCACGCATTTGTGCGAAAACGCGTTTTAAGCATGCACATGCATCTTTTGGTAGACGCGGATGAAGTTTTCTGCAAAACCACAAGATGTGCATGCAAATGGTGCTTTTTGCAGAACGCGCACGTGGATTTCTACCAAACGACGTGCTAAGCATGCCGATGCTGCTCTTTTTAGCACCCGCGCACGGATTTGTGCGAAAACGCGTTTTAAGCATGCACATGCATCTTTTGGTAGACGCGGATGAAGTTTTCTGCAAAACCACAAGATGTGCATGCAAATGGTGCTTTTGGCAGAACGCGCACGTGGATTTCTACCAAACGACGGGCTAAGCATGCCGATGCTGCTCTTTTTAGCACCCGCGCACGCATTTGTGCGAAAACGCGTTTTAAGCATGCACATGCATCTTTTGGTAGACGCGGATGATGTTTTCTGCAAAACCACAAGATGTGCATGCAAATGGTGCTTTTTGCAGAACGCGCACGTGGATTTCTACCAAACGACGTGCTAAGCATGCCGATGCTGCTATTTTTAGCACCCGCGCACGCATTTGTGCGAAAACGCGTTTTAAGCATGCACATGCATCTTTTGGTAGACGCGGATGAAGTTTTCTGCAAAACCACAAGATGTGCATGCAAATGGTGCTTTTTGCAGAACGCGCACGTGGATTTCTACCAAACGACGTGCTAAGCATGCCGATGCTGCTCTTTTTAGGACCCGCGCACGCATTTGTGCGAAAACGCGTTTTAAGCATGCACATGCATCTTTTGGTAGACGCGGATGAAGTTTTCTGCAAAACCACAAGATGTGCATGCAAATGGTGCTTTTTGCCGAACGCGCACGTGGATTTCTACCAAACGACGTGCTAAGCATGCCGATGCTGCTCTTTTTAGCACCCGCGCACGCATTTGTGCGAAAACGCGTTTTAAGCATGCACATGCATCTTTTGGTAGACGCGGATGAAGTTTTCTGCAAAACCACAAGATGTGCATGCAAATGGTGCTTTTTGCAGAACGCGCACGTGGATTTCTACCAAACGACGTGCTAAGCATGCCGATGCTGCTCTTTTTAGCACCCGCGCACGGATTTGTGCGAAAACGCGTTTTAAGCATGCACATGCATCTTTTGGTAGACGCGGATGAAGTTTTCTGCAAAACCACAAGATGTGCATGCAAATGGTGCTTTTTGCAGAACGCGCACGTGGATTTCTACCAAACGACGTGCTAAGTATGCCGATGCTGCTCTTTTTAGCACCCGCGCACGGATTTGTGAGAAAACGCGTTTTAAGCATGCACATGCATCTTTTGGTAGACGCGGATGAAGTTTTCTGCAAAACCACAAGATGTGCATGCAAATGGTGCTTTTTGCAGAACGCGCACGTGGATTTCTACCAAACGACGTGCTAAGCATGCCGATGCTGCTATTTTTAGCACCCGCGCACGCATTTGTGCGAAAACGCGTTTTAAGCATGGACATGCATCTTTTGGTAGACGCGGATGAAGTTTTCTGCAAAACCACAAGATGTGCATGCAAATGGTGCTTTTTGCAGAACGCGCACGTGGATTTCTACCAAACGACGTGCTAAGCATGCCGATGCTGCTCTTTTTAGCACCCGCGCACGCATTTGTGCGAAAACGCGTTTTAAGCATGCACATGCATCTTTTGGTAGACGCGGATGAAGTTTTCTGCAAAAGCACAAGATGTGCATGCAAATGGTGCTTTTTGCAGAACGCGCACGTGGATTTCTACCAAACCACGTGCTAAGCTTGCCGATGCTGCTCTTTTTAGCACCCGCGCACGGATTTGTGCGAAAACGCGTTTTAAGCATGCACATGCATCTTTTGGTAGACGCGGATGAAGTTTTCTGCAAAACCACAAGATGTGCATGCAAATGGTGCTTTTGGCAGAACGCGCACGTGGATTTCTACCAAACGACGTGCTAAGCATGCCGATGCTGCTCTTTTTAGCACCCGCGCACGCATTTGTGCGAAAACGCGTTTTAAGCATGCACATGCATCTTTTGGTAGACGCGGATGAAGTTTTCTGCAAAACCACAAGATGTGCATGCAAATGGTGCTTTTTGCAGAACGCGCACGTGGATTTCTACCAAACGACGTGCTAAGCATGCCGATGCTGCTCTTTTTAGCACCCGCGCACGGATTTGTGCGAAAACGCGTTTTAAGCATGCACATGCATCTTTTGGTAGACGCGGATGAAGTTTTCTGCAAAACCACAAGATGTGCATGCAAATGGTGCTTTTGGCAGAACGCGCACGTGGATTTCTACCAAACGACGTGCTAAGCATGCCGATGCTGCTCTTTTTAGCACCCGCGCACGCATTTGTGCGAAAACGCGTTTTAAGCATGCACATGCATCTTTTGGTAGACGCGGATGAAGTTTTCTGCAAAACCACAAGATGTGCATGCAAATGGTGCTTTTGGCAGAACGCGCACGTGGATTTCTATCAAACGACGTGCTAAGCACGCCGATGCTGCTCTTTTTAGCACCCGCGCAAGCATTTGTGCGAAAACGCGTTTTAAGCATGCACATGCATCTTTTGGTAGACGCGGATGAAGTTTTCTGCAAAACAACAAGATGTGCATGCAAATGGTGCTTTTTGCAGAACGCGCACGTGGATTTCTACCAAACGACGTGCTAAGCATGCCGATGCTGCTCTTTTTAGCACCCGCGCACGGATTTGTGCGAAAACGCGTTTTAAGCATGCACATGCATCTTTTGGTAGACGCGGATGAAGTTTTCTGCAAAACCACAAGATGTGCATGCAAATGGTGCGTTTGGCAGAACGCGCACGTGGATTTCTACCAAACGACGTGCTAAGCATGCCGATGCTGCTCTTTTTAGCACCCGCGCACGCATTTGTGCGAAAACGCGTTTTAAGCATGCACATGCATCTTTTGGTAGACGCGGATGAAGTTTTCTGCAAAACCACAAGATGTGCATGCAAATGGTGCTTTTTGCAGAACGCGCTCGTGGATTTCTACCAAACGACGTGCTAAGCATGCCGATGCTGCTCTTTTTAGCACCCGCGCACGCATTTGTGCGAAAACGCGTTTTAAGCATGCACATGCATCTTTTGGTAGACGCGGATGAAGTTTTCTGCAAAACCACAACATGTGCATGCAAATGGTGCTTTTTGCAGAACGCGCTCGTGGATTTCTACCAAACGACGTGCTAAGCATGCCGATGCTGCTCTTTTTAGCACCCGCGCACGCATTTGTGCGAAAACGCGTTTTAAGCATGCACATGCATCTTTTGGTAGACGCGGATGAAGTTTTCTGCAAAACCACAAGATGTGCATGCAAATGGTGCTTTTTGCAGAACGCGCACGTGGATTTCTACCAAACGACGTGCTAAGCATGCCGATGCTGCTCTTTTTAGCACCCGCGCACGGATTTGTGCGAAAACGCGTTTTAAGCATGCACATGCATCTTTTGGTAGACGCGGATGAAGTTTTCTGCAAAACCACAAGATGTGCATGCAAATGGTGCTTTTGGCAGAACGCGCACGTGGATTTCTACCAAACGACGTGCTAAGCATGCCGATGCTGCTCTTTTTAGCACCCGCGCACGCATTTGTGCGAAAACGCGTTTTAAGCATGCACATGCATCTTTTGGTAGACGCGGATGAAGTTTTCTGTAAAACCACAAGATGTGCATGCAAATGGTGCTTTTTGCAGAACGCGCACGTGGATTTCTACCAAACGACGTGCTAAGCATGCCGATGCTGCTCTTTTTAGCACCCGCGCACGGATTTGTGCGAAAACGCGTTTTAAGCATGCACATGCATCTTTTGGTAGACGCGGATGAAGTTTTCTGCAAAACCACAAGATGTGCATGCAAATGGTGCTTTTTGCAGAACGCGCACGTGGATTTCTACCAAACGACGTGCTAAGCATGCCGATGCTGCTCTTTTTAGCACCCGCGCACGGATTTGTGCGAAAACGCGTTTTAAGCATGCACATGCATCTTTTGGTAGACGCGGATGAAGTTTTCTGCAAAACCACAAGATGTGCATGCAAATGGTGCTTTTGGCAGAACGCGCACGTGGATTTCTACCAAACGACGTGCTAAGCATGCCGATGCTGCTCTTTTTAGCACCCGCGCACGCATTTGTGCGAAAACGCGTTTTAAGCATGCACATGCATCTTTTGGTAGACGCGGATGAATTTTTCTGTAAAACCACAAGATGTGCATGCAAATGGTGCTTTTTGCAGAACGCGCACGTGGATTTCTACCAAACGACGTGCTAAGCATGCCGATGCTGCTCTTTTTAGCACCCGCGCACGGATTTGTGCGAAAACGCGTTTTAAGCATGCACATGCATCTTTTGGTAGACGCGGATGAAGTTTTCTGCAAAACCACAAGATGTGCATGCAAATGGTGCTTTTGGCAGAACGCGCACGTGGATTTCTACCAAACGACGTGCTAAGCATGCCGATGCTGCTCTTTTTAGCACCCGCGCACGCATTTGTGCGAAAACGCGTTTTAAGCATGCACATGCATCTTTTGGTAGACGCGGATGAAGTTTTCTGCAAAACCACAAGATGTGCATGCAAATGGTGCTTTTTGCAGAACGCGCACGTGGATTTCTACCAAACGACGTGCTAAGCATGCCGATGCTGCTATTTTTAGCACCCGCGCACGCATTTGTGCGAAAACGCGTTTTAAGCATGCACATGCATCTTTTGGTAGACGCGGATGAAGTTTTCTGCAAAACCACAAGATGTGCATGCAAATGGTGCTTTTTGCAGAACGCGCACGTGGATTTCTACCAAACGACGTGCTAAGCATGCCGATGCTGCTCTTTTTAGCACCCGCGCACGCATTTGTGCGAAAACGCGTTTTAAGCATGCACATGCATCTTTTGGTAGACGCGGATGAAGTTTTCTGCAAAACCACAAGATGTGCATGCAAATGGTGCTTTTTGCAGAACGCGCACGTGGATTTCTACCAAACCACGTGCTAAGCTTGCCGATGCTGCTCTTTTTAGCACCCGCGCACGGATTTGTGCGAAAACGCGTTTTAAGCATGCACATGCATCTTTTGGTAGACGCGGATGAAGTTTTCTGCAAAACCACAAGATGTGCATGCAAATGGTGCTTTTGGCAGAACGCGCACGTGGATTTCTACCAAACGACGTGCTAAGCATGCCGATGCTGCTCTTTTTAGCACCCGCGCACGCATTTGTGCGAAAACGCGTTTTAAGCATGCACATGCAACTTTTGGTAGACGCGGATGAAGTTTTCTGCAAAACCACAAGATGTGCATGCAAATGGTGCTTTTTGCAGAACGCGCACGTGGATTTCTACCAAACGACGTGCTAAGCATGCCGATGCTGCTCTTTTTAGCACCCGCGCACGGATTTGTGCGAAAACGCGTTTTAAGCATGCACATGCATCTTTTGGTAGACGCGGATGAAGTTTTCTGCAAAACCACAAGATGTGCATGCAAATGGTGCTTTTGGCAGAACGCGCACGTGGATTTCTACGAAACGACGTGCTAAGCATGCCGATGCTGCTCTTTTTAGCACCCGCGCACGCATTTGTGCGAAAACGCGTTTTAAGCATGCACATGCATCTTTTGGTAGACGCGGATGAAGTTTTCTGCAAAACCACAAGATGTGCATGCAAATGGTGCTTTTTGCAGAACGCGCACGTGGATTTCTACCAAACGACGTGCTAAGCATGCCGATGCTGCTATTTTTAGCACCCGCGCACGCATTTGTGCGAAAACGCGTTTTAAGCATGCACATGCATCTTTTGGTAGACGCGGATGAAGTTTTCTGCAAAACCACAAGATGTGCATGCAAATGGTGCTTTTTGCAGAACGCGCACGTGGATTTCTACCAAACGACGTGCTAAGCATGCCGATGCTGCTCTTTTTAGCACCCGCGCACGCATTTGTGCGAAAACGCGTTTTAAGCATGCACATGCATCTTTTGGTAGACGCGGATGAAGTTTTCTGCAAAACCACAAGATGTGCATGCAAATGGTGCTTTTTGCAGAACGCGCACGTGGATTTCTACCAAACCACGTGCTAAGCTTGCCGATGCTGCTCTTTTTAGCACCCGCGCACGGATTTGTGCGAAAACGCGTTTTAAGCATGCACATGCATCTTTTGGTAGACGCGGATGAAGTTTTCTGCAAAACCACAAGATGTGCATGCAAATGGTGCTTTTGGCAGAACGCGCACGTGGATTTCTACCAAACGACGTGCTAAGCATGCCGATGCTGCTCTTTTTAGCACCCGCGCACGCATTTGTGCGAAAACGCGTTTTAAGCATGCACATGCATCTTTTGGTAGACGCGGATGAAGTTTTCTGCAAAACCACAAAATGTGCATGCAAATGGTGCTTTTTGCAGAACGCGCACGTGGATTTCTACCAAACGACGTGCTAAGCATGCCGATGCTGCTCTTTTTAGCACCCGCGCACGCATTTGTGCGAAAACGCGTTTTAAGCATGCACATGCATCTTTTGGTAGACGCGGATGAAGTTTTCTGCAAAACCACAATATGTGCATGCAAATGGTGCTTTTGGCAGAACGCGCACGTGGATTTCTATCAAACGACGTGCTAAGCACGCCGATGCTGCTCTTTTTAGCACCCGCGCAAGCATTTGTGCGAAAACGCGTTTTAAGCATGCACATGCATCTTTTGGTAGACGCGGATGAAGTTTTCTGCAAAACAACAAGATGTGCATGCAAATGGTGCTTTTTGCAGAACGCGCACGTGGATTTCTACCAAACAACGTGCTAAGCATGCCGATGCTGCTCTTTTTAGCACCCGCGCACGGATTTGTGCGAAAACGCGTTTTAAGCATGCACATGCATCTTTTGGTAGACGCGGATGAAGTTTTCTGCAAAACCACAAGATGTGCATGCAAATGGTGCGTTTGGCAGAACGCGCACGTGGATTTCTACCAAACGACGTGCTAAGCATGCCGATGCTGCTCTTTTTAGCACCCGCGCACGCATTTGTGCGAAAACGCGTTTTAAGCATGCACATGCATCTTTTGGTAGACGCGGATGAAGTTTTCTGCAAAACCACAAGATGTGCATGCAAATGGTGCTTTTGGCAGAACGCGCACGCGGATTTCTACCAAACGACGTGCTAAGCATGCCGATGCTGCTCTTTTTAGCACCCGCGCACGCATTTGTGCGAAAACGCGTTTTAAGCATGCACATGCATCTTTTGGTAGACGCGGATGAAGTTTTCTGCAAAACCACAAGATGTGCATGCAAATGGTGCTTTTTGCAGAACGCGCACGTGGATTTCTACCAAACGACGTGCTAAGCATGCCGATGCTGCTCTTTTTAGCACCCGCGCACGCATTTGTGCGAAAACGCGTTTTAAGCATGCACATGCATCTTTTGGTAGACGCGGATGAAGTTTTCTGCAAAACCACAAGATGTGCATGCAAATGGTGCTTTTTGCAGAACGCGCACGTGGATTTCTACCAAACGACGTGCTAAGCTTGCCGATGCTGCTCTTTTTAGCACCCGCGCACGGATTTGTGCGAAAACGCGTTTTAAGCATGCACATGCATCTTTTGGTAGACGCGGATGAAGTTTTCTGCAAAACCACAAGATGTGCATGCAAATGGTGCTTTTGGCAGAACGCGCACGTGGATTTCTACCAAACGACGTGCTAAGCATGCCGATGCTGCTCTTTTTAGCACCCGCGCACGCATTTGTGCGAAAACGCGTTTTAAGCATGCACATGCATCTTTTGGTAGACGCGGATGAAGTTTTTTGCAAAACCACAAGATGTGCATGCAAATGGTGCTTTTTGCAGAACGCGCACGTGGATTTCTACCAAACGACGTGCTAAGCATGCCGATGCTGCTCTTTTTAGCACCCGCGCACGGATTTGTGCGAAAACGCGTTTTAAGCATGCACATGCATCTTTTGGTAGACGCGGATGAAGTTTTCTGCAAAACCACAAGATGTGCATGCAAATGGTGCTTTTGGCAGAACGCGCACGTGGATTTCTACCAAACGACGTGCTAAGCATGCCGATGCTGCTCTTTTTAGCGCCCGCGCACGCATTTGTGCGAAAACGCGTTTTAAGCATGCACATGCATCTTTTGGTAGACGCGGATGAAGTTTTCTGCAAAACCACAAGATGTGCATGCAAATGGTGCTTTTTGCAGAACGCGCTCGTGGATTTCTACCAAACGACGTGCTAAGCATGCCGATGCTGCTCTTTTTAGCACCCGCGCACGCATTTGTGCGAAAACGCGTTTTAAGCATGCACATGCGTCTTTTGGTAGACGCGGATGAAGTTTTCTGCAAAACCACAAGATGTGCATGCAAATGGTGCTTTTTGCAGAACGCGCACGTGGATTTCTACAAAACGACGTGCTAAGCTTGCCGATGCTGCTCTTTTTAGCACCCGCGCACGGATTTGTGCGAAAACGCGTTTTAAGCATGCACATGCATCTTTTGGTAGACGCGGATGAAGTTTTCTGCAAAACCACAAGATGTGCATGCAAATGGTGCTTTTGGCAGAACGCGCACGTGGATTTCTACCAAACGACATGCTAAGCATGCCGATGCTGCTCTTTTTAGCACCCGCGCACGCATTTGTGCGAAAACGCCTTTTAAGCATGCACATGCATCTTTTGGTAGACGCGGATGAAGTTTTCTGCAAAACCACGAGATGTGCATGCAAATGGTGCTTTTTGCAGAACGCGCACGTGGATTTCTACCAAACGACGTGCTAAGCATGCCGATGCTGCTCTTTTTAGCACCCGCGCACGGATTTGTGCGAAAACGCGTTTTAAGCATGCACATGCATCTTTTGGTAGACGCGGATGAAGTTTTCTGCAAAACCACAAGATGTGCATGCAAATGGTGCTTTTGGCAGAACGCGCACGTGGATTTCTACCAAACGACGGGCTAAGCATGCCGATGCTGCTCTTTTTAGCACCCGCGCACGCATTTGTGCGAAAACGCGTTTTAAGCATGCACATGCATCTTTTGGTAGACGCGGATGATGTTTTCTGCAAAACCACAAGATGTGCATGCAAATGGTGCTTTTTGCAGAACGCGCACGTGGATTTCTACCAAACGACGTGCTAAGCATGCCGATGCTGCTATTTTTAGCACCCGCGCACGCATTTGTGCGAAAACGCGTTTTAAGCATGCACATGCATCTTTTGGTAGACGCGGATGAAGTTTTCTGCAAAACCACAAGATGTGCATGCAAATGGTGCTTTTTGCAGAACGCGCACGTGGATTTCTACCAAACGACGTGCTAAGCATGCCGATGCTGCTCTTTTTAGCACCCGCGCACGCATTTGTGCGAAAACGCGTTTTAAGCATGCACATGCATCTTTTGGTAGACGCGGATGAAGTTTTCTGCAAAACCACAAGATGTGCATGCAAATGGTGCTTTTTGCAGAACGCGCACGTGGATTTCTACCAAACGACGTGCTAAGCATGCCGATGCTGCTCTTTTTAGCACCCGCGCACGCATTTGTGCGAAAACGCGTTTTAAGCATGCACATGCATCTTTTGGTAGACGCGGATGAAGTTTTCTGCAAAACCACAAGATGTGCATGCAAATGGTGCTTTTTGCAGAACGCGCACGTGGATTTCTACCAAACGACGTGCTAAGCATGCCGATGCTGCTCTTTTTAGCACCCGCGCACGGATTTGTGCGAAAACGCGTTTTAAGCATGCACATGCATCTTTTGGTAGACGCGGATGAAGTTTTCTGCAAAACCACAAGATGTGCATGCAAATGGTGCTTTTGGCAGAACGCGCACGTGGATTTCTACCAAACGACGGGCTAAGCATGCCGATGCTGCTCTTTTTAGCACCCGCGCACGGATTTGTGCGAAAACGCGTTTTAAGCATGCACATGCATCTTTTGGTAGACGCGGATGAAGTTTTCTGCAAAACCACAAGATGTGCATGCAAATGGTGCTTTTGGCAGAACGCGCACGTGGATTTCTACCAAACGACGTGCTAAGAATGCCGATGCTGCTCTTTTTAGCACCCGCGCACGCATTTGTGCGAAAACGCGTTTTAAGCATGCACATGCATCTTTTGGTAGACGCGGATGAAGTTTTCTGCAAAACCACAAGATGTGCATGCAAATGGTGCTTTTTGCAGAACGCGCTCGTGGATTTCTACCAAACGACGTGCTAAGCATGCCGATGCTGCTGTTTTTAGCACCCGCGCACGCATTTCTGCGAAAACGCGTTTTAAGCATGCACATGCATCTTTTGGTAGACACGTATGAAGTTTTCTGCAAAACCACAAGATGTGCATGCAAATGGTGCTTTTTGCAGAACGCGCACGTGGATTTCTACCAAACGACGTGCTAAGCATGCCGATGCTGCTCTTTTTAGCACCCGCGCACGGATTTGTGCGAAAACGCGTTTTAAGCATGCACATGCATCTTTTGGTAGACGCGGATGAAGTTTTCTGCAAAACCACAAGATGTGCATGCAAATGGTGCTTTTGGCAGAACGCTCACGTGGATTTCTACCAAACGACGTGCTAAGCATGCCGATGCTGCTCTTTTTAGCACCCGCGCACGCATTTGTGCGAAAACGCGTTTAAGCATGCACATGCATCTTTTGGTAGACGCGGATGAAGTTTTCTGCAAAACCACAAGATGTGCATGCAAATGGTGCTTTTTGCAGAACGCGCTCGTGGATTTCTACCAAACGACGTGCTAAGCATGCCGATGCTGCTCTTTTTAGCACCCGCGCACGTATTTGTGCGAAAACGCGTTTTAAGCATGCACATGCATCTTTTGGTAGACGCGGATGAAGTTTTCTGCAAAACCACAAGATGTGCATGCAAATGGTGCTTTTTGCAGAACGCGCACGTGGATTTCTACCAAACGACGTGCTAAGCATGCCGATGCTGCTCTTTTTAGCACCCGCGCACGGATTTGTGCGAAAACGCGTTTTAAGCATGCACATGCATCTTTTGGTAGACGCGGATGAAGTTTTCTGCAAAACCACAAGATGTGCATGCAAATGGTGCTTTTGGCAGAACGCGCACGTTGATTTCTACCAAACGACGTGCTAAGCATGCCGATGCTTCTCTTTTTAGCACCCGCGCACGCATTTGTGCGAAAACGCGTTTTAAGCATGCACATGCATCTTTTGGTAGACGCGGATGAAGTTTTCTGCAAAACCACAAGATGTGCATGCAAATGGTGCTTTTTGCAGAACGCGCACGTGGATTTCTACCAAACGACGTGCTAAGCATGCCGATGCTGCTATTTTTAGCACCCGCGCACGCATTTGTGCGAAAACGCGTTTTAAGCATGCACATGCATCTTTTGGTAGACGCGGATGAAGTTTTCTGCAAAACCACAAGATGTGCATGCAAATGGTGCTTTTTGCAGAACGCGCACGTGGATTTCTACCAAACGACGTGCTAAGCATGCCGATGCTGCTCTTTTTAGCACCCGCGCACGCATTTGTGCGAAAACGCGTTTTAAGCATGCACATGCATCTTTTGGTAGACGCGGATGAAGTTTTCTGCAAAACCACAAGATGTGCATGCAAATGGTGCTTTTTGCAGAACGCGCACGTGGATTTCTACCAAACGACGTGCTAAGCATGCCGATGCTGCTATTTTTAGCACCCGCGCACGCATTTGTGCGAAAACGCGTTTTAAGCATGCACATGCATCTTTTGGTAGACGCGGATGAAGTTTTCTGCAAAACCACAAGATGTGCATGCAAATGGTGCTTTTTGCAGAACGCGCACGTGGATTTCTACCAAACGACGTGCTAAGCATGCCGATGCTGCTCTTTTTAGCACCCGCGCACGCATTTGTGCGAAAACGCGTTTTAAGCATGCACATGCATCTTTTGGTAGACGCGGATGAAGTTTTCTGCAAAACCACAAGATGTGCATGCAAATGGTGCTTTTTGCAGAACGCGCACGTGGATTTCTACCAAACCACGTGCTAAGCTTGCCGATGCTGCTCTTTTTAGCACCCGCGCACGGATTTGTGCGAAAACGCGTTTTAAGCATGCACATGCATCTTTTGGTAGACGCGGATGAAGTTTTCTGCAAAACCACAAGATGTGCATGCAAATGGTGCTTTTGGCAGAACGCGCACGTGGATTTCTACCAAACGACGTGCTAAGCATGCCGATGCTGCTCTTTTTAGCACCCGCGCACGCATTTGTGCGAAAACGCGTTTTAAGCATGCACATGCATCTTTTGGTAGAAGCGGATGAAGTTTTCTGCAAAACCACAAGATGTGCATGCAAATGGTGCTTTTTGCAGAACGCGCACGTGGATTTCTACCAAACGACGTGCTAAGCATGCCGATGCTGCTCTTTTTAGCACCCGCGCACGGATTTGTGCGAAAACGCGTTTTAAGCTTGCACATGCATCTTTTGGTAGACGCGGATGAAGTTTTCTGCAAAACCACAAGATGTGCATGCAAATGGTGCTTTTGGCAGAACGCGCACGTGGATTTCTACCAAACGACGTGCTAAGCATGCCGATGCTGCTCTTTTTAGCACCCGCGCACGCATTTGTGCGAAAACGCGTTTTAAGCATGCACATGCATCTTTTGGTAGACGCGGATGAAGTTTTCTGCAAAACCACAAGATGTGCATGCAAATGGTGCTTTTTGCAGAACGCGCACGTGGATTTCTACCAAACGACGTGCTAAGCATGCCGATGCTGCTCTTTTTAGCACCCGCGCACGGATTTGTGCGAAAACGCGTTTTAAGCATGCACATGCATCTTTTGGTAGACGCGGATGAAGTTTTCTGCAAAACCACAAGATGTGCATGCAAATGGTGCTTTTGGCAGAACGCGCACGTGGATTTCTACCAAACGACGTGCTAAGCATGCCGATGCTGCTCTTTTTAGCACCCGCGCACGCATTTGTGCGAAAACGCGTTTTAAGCATGCACATGCATCTTTTGGTAGACGCGGATGAAGTTTTCTGTAAAACCACAAGATGTGCATGCAAATGGTGCTTTTTGCAGAACGCGCACGTGGATTTCTACCAAACGACGTGCTAAGCATGCCGATGCTGCTCTTTTTAGCACCCGCGCACGGATTTGTGCGAAAACGCGTTTTAAGCATGCACATGCATCTTTTGGTAGACGCGGATGAAGTTTTCTGCAAAACCACAAGATGTGCATGCAAATGGTGCTTTTGGCAGAACGCGCACGTGGATTTCTACCAAACGACGTGCTAAGCATGCCGATGCTGCTCTTTTTAGCACCCGCGCACGCATTTGTGCGAAAACGCGTTTTAAGCATGCACATGCATCTTTTGGTAGACGCGGATGAAGTTTTCTGCAAAACCACAAGATGTGCATGCAAATGGTGCTTTTTGCAGAACGCGCACGTGGATTTCTACCAAACGATGTGCTAAGCATGCCGATGCTGCTATTTTTAGCACCCGCGCACGCATTTGTGCGAAAACGCGTTTTAAGCATGCACATGCATCTTTTGGTAGACGCGGATGAAGTTTTCTGCAAAACCACAAGATGTGCATGCAAATGGTGCTTTTTGCAGAACGCGCACGTGGATTTCTACCAAACGACGTGCTAAGCATGCCGATGCTGCTCTTTTTAGCACCCGCGCACGCATTTGTGCGAAAACGCGTTTTAAGCATGCACATGCATCTTTTGGTAGACGCGGATGAAGTTTTCTGCAAAACCACAAGATGTGCATGCAAATGGTGCTTTTTGCAGAACGCGCACGTGGATTTCTACCAAACGACGTGCTAAGCATGCCGATGATGCTCTTTTTAGCACCCGCGCACGGATTTGTGCGAAAACGCGTTTTAAGCATGCACATGCATCTTTTGGTAGACGCGGATGAAGTTTTCTGCAAAACCACAAGATGTGCATGCAAATGGTGCTTTTGGCAGAACGCGCACGTGGATTTCTATCAAACGACGTGCTAAGCACGCCGATGCTGCTCTTTTTAGCACCCGCGCAAGCATTTGTGCGAAAACGCGTTTTAAGCATGCACATGCATCTTTTGGTAGACGCGGATGAAGTTTTCTGCAAAACAACAAGATGTGCATGCAAATGGTGCTTTTTGCAGAACGCGCACGTGGATTTCTACCAAACGACGTGCTACGCATGCCGATGCTGCTCTTTTTAGCAACCGCGCACGGATTTGTGCGAAAACGCGTTTTAAGCATGCACATGCATCTTTTGGTAGACGCGGATGAAGTTTTCTGCAAAACCACAAGATGTGCATGCAAATGGTGCGTTTGGCAGAACGCGCACGTGGATTTCTACCAAACGACGTGCTAAGCATGCCGATGCTGCTCTTTTTAGCACCCGCGCACGCATTTGTGCGAAAACGCGTTTTAAGCATGCACATGCATCTTTTGGTAGACGCGGATGAAGTTTTCTGCAAAACCACAAGATGTGCATGCAAATGGTGCTTTTGGCAGAACGCGCACGTGGATTTCTACCAAACGACGTGCTAAGCATGCCGATGCTGCTCTTTTTAGCACCCGCGCACGCATTTGTGCGAAAACGCGTTTTAAGCATGCACATGCATCTTTTGGTAGACGCGGATGAAGTTTTCTGCAAAACCACAAGATGTGCATGCAAATGGTGCTTTTTGCAGAACGCACACGTGGATTTCTACCAAACGACGTGCTAAGCATGCCGATGCTGCTCTTTTTAGCACCCGCGCACGCATTTGTGCGAAAACGCGTTTTAAGCATGCACATGCATCTTTTGGTAGACGCGGATGAAGTTTTCTGCAAAACCACAAGATGTGCATGCAAATGGTGGTTTTTGCAGAACGCGCACGTGGATTTCTACCAAACGACGTGCTAAGCATGCCGATGCTGCTCTTTTTAGCTCCCGCGCACGCATTTGTGCGAAAACGCGTTTTAAGCATGCACATGCATCTTTTGGTAGACGCGGATGAAGTTTTCTGCAAAACCACAAGATGTGCATGCAAATGGTGCTTTTTGCAGAACGCGCACGTGGATTTCTACCAAACGACGTGCTAAGTATGCCGATGCTGCTCTTTTTAGCACCCGCGCACGGATTTGTGCGAAAACGCGTTTTAAGCATGCACATGCATCTTTTGGTAGACGCGGATGAAGTTTTCTGCAAAACCACAAGATGTGCATGCAAATGGTGCTTTTGGCAGAACGCGCACGTGGATTTCTACCAAACGACGTGCTAAGCATGCCGATGCTGCTCTTTTTAGCACCCGCGCACGCATTTGTGCGAAAACGCATTTTAAGCATGCACATGCATCTTTTGGTAAACGCGGATGAAGTTTTCTGCAAAACCACAAGATGTGCATGCAAATGGTGCTTTTTGCAGAACGCGCACGTGGATTTCTACCAAACGACGTGCTAAGCATGCCGATGCTGCTCTTTTTAGCACCCGCGCACGCATTTGTGCGAAAACGCGTTTTAAGCATGCACATGCATCTTTTGGTAGACGCGGATGAAGTTTTCTGCAAAACCACAAGATGTGCATGCAAATGGTGCTTTTTGCAGAACGCGCACGTGGATTTCTACCAAACGACGGGCTAAGCATGCCGATGCTGCTCTTTTTAGCACCCGCGCACGGATTTGTGCGAAAACGCGTTTTAAGCATGCACATGCATCTTTTGGTAGACGCGGATGAAGTTTTCTGCAAAACCACAAGATGTGCATGCAAATGGTGCTTTTGGCAGAACGCGCACGTGGATTTCTACCAAACGACGTGCTAAGAATGCCGATGCTGCTCTTTTTAGCACCCGCGCACGCATTTGTGCGAAAACGCGTTTTAAGCATGCACATGCATCTTTTGGTAGACGCGGATGAAGTTTTCTGCAAAACCACAAGATGTGCATGCAAATGGTGCTTTTTGCAGAACGCGCTCGTGGATTTCTACCAAACGACGTGCTAAGCATGCCGATGCTGCTGTTTTTAGCACCCGCGCACGCATTTCTGCGAAAACGCGTTTTAAGCATGCACATGCATCTTTTGGTAGACACGGATGAAGTTTTCTGCAAAACCACAAGATGTGCATGCAAATGGTGCTTTTGGCAGAACGCGCACGTGGATTGCTACCAAACGACGTGCTAAGAATGCCGATGCTGCTCTTTTTAGCACCCGCGCACGCATTTGTGCGAAAACGCGTTTTAAGCATGCACATGCATCTTTTGGTAGACGCGGATGAAGTTTTCTGCAAAACCACAAGATGTGCATGCAAATGGTGCTTTTTGCAGAACGCGCACGTGGATTTCTACCAAACGACGGGCTAAGCATGCCGATGCTGCTCTTTTTAGCACCCGCGCACGGATTTGTGCGAAAACGCGTTTTAAGCATGCACATGCATCTTTTGGTAGACGCGGATGAAGTTTTCTGCAAAACCACAAGATGTGCATGCAAATGGTGCTTTTGGCAGAACGCGCACGTGGATTTCTACCAAACGACGTGCTAAGAATGCCGATGCTGCTCTTTTTAGCACCCGCGCACGCATTTGTGCGAAAACGCGTTTTAAGCATGCACATGCATCTTTTGGTAGACGCGGATGAAGTTTTCTGCAAAACCACAAGATGTGCATGCAAATGGTGCTTTTTGCAGAACGCGCTCGTGGATTTCTACCAAACGACGTGCTAAGCATGCCGATGCTGCTGTTTTTAGCACCCGCGCACGCATTTCTGCGAAAACGCGTTTTAAGCATGCACATGCATCTTTTGGTAGACACGGATGAAGTTTTCTGCAAAACCACAAGATGTGCATGCAAATGGTGCTTTTGGCAGAACGCGCACGTGGATTGCTACCAAACGACGTGCTAAGCATGCCGATGCTGCTCTTTTTAGCACCCGCGCACGCATTTGTGCGAAAACGCGTTTTAAGCATGCACATGCATCTTTTGGTAGACGCGGATCAAGTTTTCTGCAAAACCACAAGATGTGCATGCAAATGGTGCTTTTTGCAGAACGCGCTCGTGAATTTCTACCAAACGACGTGCTAAGCATGCCGATGCTGCTCTTTTTAGCACCCGCGCACGTATTTGTGCGAAAACGCGTTTTAAGCATGCACATGCATCTTTTGGTAGACGCGGATGAAGTTTTCTGCAAAACCACAAGATGTGCATGCAAATGGTGCTTTTTGCAGAACGCGCACGTGGATTTCTACCAAACGACGTGCTAAGCATGCCGATGCTGCTCTTTTTAGCACCCGCGCACGCATTTGTGCGAAAACGCGTTTTAAGCGTGCACATGCATCTTTTGGTAGACGCGGATGAAGTTTTCTGTAAAACCACAAGATGTGCATGCAAATGGTGCTTTTTGCAGAACGCGCACGTGGATTTCTACCAAACGACGTGCTAAGCATGCCGATGCTGCTCTTTTTAGCACCCGCGCACGGATTTGTGCGAAAACGCGTTTTAAGCATGCACATGCATCTTTTGGTAGACGCGGATGAAGTTTTCTGCAAAACCACAAGATGTGCATGCAAATGGTGCTTTTGGCAGAACGCGCACGTGGATTTCTACCAAACGACGTGCTAAGCATGCCGATGCTGCTCTTTTTAGCACCCGCGCACGCATTTGTGCGAAAACGCGTTTTAAGCATGCACATGCATCTTTTGGTAGACGCGGATGAAGTTTTCTGCAAAACCACAAGATGTGCATGCAAATGGTGCTTTTTGCAGAACGCGCACGTGGATTTCTACCAAACGACGTGCTAAGCATGCCGATGCTGCTATTTTTAGCACCCGCGCACGCATTTGTGCGAAAACGCGTTTTAAGCATGCACATGCATCTTTTGGTAGACGCGGATGAAGTTTTCTGCAAAACCACCAGATGTGCATGCAAATGGTGCTTTTTGCAGAACGCGCACGTGGATTTCTACCAAACGACGTGCTAAGCATGCCGATGCTGCTCTTTTTAGCACCCGCGCACGCATTTGTGCGAAAACGCGTTTTAAGCATGCACATGCATCTTTTGGTAGACGCGGATGAAGTTTTCTGCAAAACCACAAGATGTGCATGCAAATGGTGCTTTTTGCAGAACGCGCACGTGGATTTCTACCAAACGACGTGCTAAGCATGCCGATGCTGCTCTTTTTAGCACCCGCGCACGGATTTGTGCGAAAACGCGTTTTAAGCATGCACATGCATCTTTTGGTAGACGCGGATGAAGTTTTCTGCAAAACCACAAGATGTGCATGCAAATGGTGCTTTTGGCAGAACGCGCACGTGGATTTCTACCAAACGACGTGCTAAGCATGCCGATGCTGCTCTTTTTAGCACCCGCGCACGCATTTGTGCGAAAACGCGTTTTAAGCATGCACATGCATCTTTTGGTAGACGCGGATGAAGTTTTCTGCAAAACCACAAAATGTGCATGCAAATGGTGCTTTTTGCAGAACGCGCACGTGGATTTCTACCAAACGACGTGCTAAGCATGCCGATGCTGCTCTTTTTAGCACCCGCGCACGCATTTGTGCGAAAACGCGTTTTAAGCATGCACATGCATCTTTTGGTAGACGCGGATGAAGTTTTCTGCAAAACCACAAGATGTGCATGCAAATGGTGCTTTTGGCAGAACGCGCACGTGGATTTCTATCAAACGACGTGCTAAGCACGCCGATGCTGCTCTTTTTAGCACCCGCGCAAGCATTTGTGCGAAAACGCGTTTTAAGCATGCACATGCATCTTTTGGTAGACGCGGATGAAGTTTTCTGCAAAACAACAAGATGTGCATGCAAATGGTGCTTTTTGCAGAACGCGCACGTGGATTTCTACCAAACGACGTGCTAAGCATGCCGATGCTGCTCTTTTTAGCAACCGCGCACGGATTTGTGCGAAAACGCGTTTTAAGCATGCACATGCATCTTTTGGTAGACGCGGATGAAGTTTTCTGCAAAACCACAAGATGTGCATGCAAATGGTGCGTTTGGCAGAACGCGCACGTGGATTTCTACCAAACGACGTGCTAAGCATGCCGATGCTGCTCTTTTTAGCACCCGCGCACGCATTTGTGCGAAAACGCGTTTTAAGCATGCACATGCATCTTTTGGTAGACGCGGATGAAGTTTTCTGCAAAACCACAAGATGTGCATGCAAATGGTGCTTTTGGCAGAACGCGCACGTGGATTTCTACCAAACGACGTGCTAAGCATGCCGATGCTGCTCTTTTTAGCACCCGCGCACGCATTTGTGCGAAAACGCGTTTTAAACATGCACATGCATCTTTTGGTAGACGCGGATGAAGTTTTCTGCAAAACCACAAGATGTGCATGCAAATGGTGCTTTTTGCAGAACGCGCACGTGGATTTCTACCAAACGACGTGCTAAGCATGCCGATGCTGCTCTTTTTAGCACCCGCGCACGCATTTGTGCGAAAACGCGTTTTAAGCATGCACATGCATCTTTTGGTAGACGCGGATGAAGTTTTCTGCAAAACCACAAGATGTGCATGCAAATGGTGCTTTTTGCAGAACGCGCACGTGGATTTCTACCAAACGACGTGCTAAGCGTGCCGATGCTGCTCTTTTTAGCTCCCGCGCACGCATTTGTGCGAAAACGCGTTTTAAGCATGCACATGCATCTTTTGGTAGACGCGGATGAAGTTTTCTGCAAAACCACAAGATGTGCATGCAAATGGTGCTTTTTGCAGAACGCGCACGTGGATTTCTACCAAACGACGTGCTAAGTATGCCGATGCTGCTCTTTTTAGCACCCGCGCACGGATTTGTGCGAAAACGCGTTTTAAGCATGCACATGCATCTTTTGGTAGACGCGGATGAAGTTTTCTGCAAAACCACAAGATGTGCATGCAAATGGTGCTTTTGGCAGAACGCGCACGTGGATTTCTACCAAACGACGTGCTAAGCATGCCGATGCTGCTCTTTTTAGCACCCGCGCACGCATTTGTGCGAAAACGCATTTTAAGCATGCACATGCATCTTTTGGTAAACGCGGATGAAGTTTTCTGCAAAACCACAAGATGTGCATGCAAATGGTGCTTTTTGCAGAACGCGCACGTGGATTTCTACCAAACGACGTGCTAAGCATGCCGATGCTGCTCTTTTTAGCACCCGCGCACGCATTTGTGCGAAAACGCGTTTTAAGCATGCACATGCATCTTTTGGTAGACGCGGATGAAGTTTTCTGCAAAACCACAAGATGTGCATGCAAATGGTGCTTTTTGCAGAACGCGCACGTGGATTTCTACCAAACGACGGGCTAAGCATGCCGATGCTGCTCTTTTAGCACCCGCGCACGGATTTGTGTGAAAACGCGTTTTAAGCATGCACATGCATCTTTTGGTAGACGCGGATGAAGTTTTCTGCAAAACCACAAGATGTGCATGCAAATGGTGCTTTTGGCAGAACGCGCACGTGGATTTCTACCAAACGACGTGCTAAGAATGCCGATGCTGCTCTTTTTAGCACCCGCGCACGCATTTGTGCGAAAACGCGTTTTAAGCATGCACATGCATCTTTTGGTAGACGCGGATGAAGTTTTCTGCAAAACCACAAGATGTGCATGCAAATGGTGCTTTTTGCAGAACGCGCTCGTGGATTTCTACCAAACGACGTGCTAAGCATGCCGATGCTGCTGTTTTTAGCACCCGCGCACGCATTTCTGCGAAAACGCGTTTTAAGCATGCACATGCATCTTTTGGTAGACACGGATGAAGTTTTCTGCAAAACCACAAGATGTGCATGCAAATGGTGCTTTTTGCAGAACGCGCACGTGGATTTCTACCAAACGACGTGCTAAGCATGCCGATGCTGCTCTTTTTAGCACCCGCGCACGGATTTGTGCGAAAACGCGTTTTAAGCATGCACATGCATCTTTTGGTAGACGCGGATGAAGTTTTCTGCAAAACCACAAGATGTGCATGCAAATGGTGCTTTTGGCAGAACGCGCACATGGATTGCTACCAAACGACGTGCTAAGCATGCCGATGCTGCTCTTTTTAGCACCCGCGCACGCATTTGTGCGAAAACGCGTTTTAAGCATGCACATGCATCTTTTGGTAGACGCGGATCAAGTTTTCTGCAAAACCACAAGATGTGCATGCAAATGGTGCTTTTTGCAGAACGCGCTCGTGGATTTCTACCAAACGACGTGCTAAGCATGCCGATGCTGCTCTTTTTAGCACCCGCGCACGTATTTGTGCGAAAACGCGTTTTAAGCATGCACATGCATCTTTTGGTAGACGCGGATGAAGTTTTCTGCAAAACCACAAGATGTGCATGCAAATGGTGCTTTTTGCAGAACGCGCACGTGGATTTCTACCAAACGACGTGCTAAGCATGCCGATGCTGCTCTTTTTAGCACCCGCGCACGGATTTGTGCGAAAACGCGTTTTAAGCATGCACATGCATCTTTTGGTAGACGCGGATGAAGTTTTCTGCAAAACCACAAGATGTGCATGCAAATGGTGCTTTTGGCAGAACGCGCACGTGGATTTCTACCAAACGACGTGCTAAGCATGCCGATGCTGCTCTTTTTAGCACCCGCGCACGCATTTGTGCGAAAACGCGTTTTAAGCATGCACGTGCATCTTTTGGTAGACGCGGATGAAGTTTTCTGCAAAACCACAAGATGTGCATGCAAATGGTGCTTTTTGCAGAACGCGCACGTGGATTTCTACCAAACGACGTGCTAAGCATGCCGATGCTGCTATTTTTAGCACCCGCGCACGCATTTGTGCGAAAACGCGTTTTAAGCATGCACATGCATCTTTTGGTAGACGCGGATGAAGTTTTCTGCAAAACCACAAGATGTGCATGCAAATGGTGCTTTTTGCAGAACGCGCACGTGGATTTCTACCAAACCACGTGCTAAGCTTGCCGATGCTGCTCTTTTTAGCACCCGCACACGGATTTGTGCGAAAACGCGTTTTAAGCATGCACATGCATCTTTTGGTAGACGCGGATGAAGTTTTCTGCAAAACCACAAGATGTGCATGCAAATGGTGCTTTTGGCAGAACGCGCACGTGGATTTCTACCAAACGACGTGCTAAGCATGCCGATGCTGCTCTTTTTAGCACCCGCGCACGCATTTGTGCGAAAACGCGTTTTAAGCATGCACATGCATCTTTTGGTAGACGCGGATGAAGTTTTCTGCAAAACCACAAGATGTGCATGCAAATGGTGCTTTTTGCAGAACGCGCACGTGGATTTCTACCAAACGACGTGCTAAGCATGCCGATGCTGCTCTTTTTAGCACCCGCGCACGGATTTGTGCGAAAACGCGTTTTAAGCATGCACATGCATCTTTTGGTAGACGCGGATGAAGTTTTCTGCAAAACCACAAGATGTGCATGCAAATGGTGCTTTTGGCAGAACGCGCACGTGGATTTCTACCAAACGACGTGCTAAGCATGCCGATGCTGCTCTTTTTAGCACCCGCGCACGCATTTGTGCGAAAACGCGTTTTAAGCATGCACATGCATCTTTTGGTAGACGCGGATGAAGTTTTCTGCAAAACCACAAGATGTGCATGCAAATGGTGCTTTTTGCAGAACGCGCACGTGGATTTCTACCAAACGACGTGCTAAGCATGCCGATGCTGCTCTTTTTAGCACCCGCGCACGGATTTGTGCGAAAACGCGTTTTAAGCATGCACATGCATCTTTTGGTAGACGCGGATGAAGTTTTCTGCAAAACCACAAGATGTGCATGCAAATGGTGCTTTTGGCAGAACGCGCACGTGGATTTCTACCAAACGACGTGCTAAGCATGCCGATGCTGCTCTTTTTAGCACCCGCGCACGCATTTGTGCGAAAACGCGTTTTAAGCATGCACATGCATCTTTTGGTAGACGCGGATGAAGTTTTCTGTAAAACCACAAGATGTGCATGCAAATGGTGCTTTTTGCAGAACGCGCACGTGGATTTCTACCAAACGACGTGCTAAGCATGCCGATGCTGCTCTTTTTAGCACCCGCGCACGGATTTGTGCGAAAACGCGTTTTAAGCATGCACATGCATCTTTTGGTAGACGCGGATGAAGTTTTCTGCAAAACCACAAGATGTGCATGCAAATGGTGCTTTTGGCAGAACGCGCACGTGGATTTCTACCAAACGACGTGCTAAGCATGCCGATGCTGCTCTTTTTAGCACCCGCGCACGCATTTGTGCGAAAACGCGTTTTAAGCATGCACATGCATCTTTTGGTAGACGCGGATGAAGTTTTCTGCAAAACCACAAGATGTGCATGCAAATGGTGCTTTTTGCAGAACGCGCACGTGGATTTCTACCAAACGACGTGCTAAGCATGCCGATGCTGCTATTTTTAGCACCCGCGCACGCATTTGTGCGAAAACGCGTTTTAAGCATGCACATGCATCTTTTGGTAGACGCGGATGAAGTTTTCTGCAAAACCACAAGATGTGCATGCAAATGGTGCTTTTTGCAGAGCGCGCACGTGGATTTCTACCAAACGACGTGCTAAGCATGCCGATGCTGCTCTTTTTAGCACCCGCGCACGCATTTGTGCGAAAACGCGTTTTAAGCATGCACATGCATCTTTTGGTAGACGCGGATGAAGTTTTCTGCAAAACCACAAGATGTGCATGCAAATGGTGCTTTTTGCAGAACGCGCACGTGGATTTCTACCAAACCACGTGCTAAGCTTGCCGATGCTGCTCTTTTTAGCACCCGCGCACGGATTTGTGCGAAAACGCGTTTTAAGCATGCACATGCATCTTTTGGTAGACGCGGATGAAGTTTTCTGCAAAACCACAAGATGTGCATGCAAATGGTGCTTTTGGCAGAACGCGCACGTGGATTTCTACCAAACGACGTGCTAAGCATGCCGATGCTGCTCTTTTTAGCACCCGCGCACGCATTTGTGCGAAAACGCGTTTTAAGCATGCACATGCATCTTTTGGTAGACGCGGATGAAGTTTTCTGCAAAACCACAAGATGTGCATGCAAATGGTGCTTTTTGCAGAACGCGCACGTGGATTTCTACCAAACGACGTGCTAAGCATGCCGATGCTGCTCTTTTTAGCACCCGCGCACGGATTTGTGCGAAAACGCGTTTTAAGCATGCACATGCATCTTTTGGTAGACGCGGATGAAGTTTTCTGCAAAACCACAAGATGTGCATGCAAATGGTGCTTTTGGCAGAACGCGCACGTGGATTTCTACCAAACGACGTGCTAAGCATGCCGATGCTGCTCTTTTTAGCACCCGCGCACGCATTTGTGCGAAAACGCGTTTTAAGCATGCACATGCATCTTTTGGTAGACGCGGATGAAGTTTTCTGCAAAACCACAAAATGTGCATGAAAATGGTGCTTTTTGCAGAACGCGCACGTGGATTTCTACCAAACGACGTGCTAAGCATGCCGATGCTGCTCTTTTTAGCACCCGCGCACGCATTTGTGCGAAAACGCGTTTTAAGCATGCACATGCATCTTTTGGTAGACGCGGATGAAGTTTTCTGCAAAACCACAAGATGTGCATGCAAATGGTGCTTTTTGCAGAACGCGCACGTGGATTTCTACCAAACGACGTGCTAAGCATGCCGATGCTGCTCTTTTTAGCACCCGCGCACGCATTTGTGCGAAAACGCGTTTTAAGCATGCACATGCATCTTTTGGTAGACGCGGATGAAGTTTTCTGCAAAACCACAAGATGTTCATGCAAATGGTGCTTTTTGCAGAACGCGCACGTGGATTTCTACCAAACGACGTGCTAAGCATGCCGATGCTGCTATTTTTAGCACCCGCGCACGCATTAGGGCGAAAACGCGTTTTAAGCATGCACATGCATCTTTTGGTAGACGCGGATGAAGTTTTCTGCAAAACCACAAGATGTGCATGCAAATGGTGCTTTTTGCAGAACGCGCACGTGGATTTCTACCGAACGACGTGCTAAGCATGCCGATGCTGCTCTTTTTAGCACCCGCGCACGCATTTGTGCGAAAACGCGTTTTAAGCATGCACATGCATCTTTTGGTAGACGCGGATGAAGTTTTCTGCAAAACCACAAGATGTGCATGCAAATGGTGCTTTTTGCAGAACGCGCACGTGGATTTCTACCAAACGACGTGCTAAGCATGCCGATGCTGCTCTTTTTAGCACCCGCGCACGCATTTGTGCGAAAACGCGTTTTAAGCATGCACATGCATCTTTTGGTAGACGCGGATGAAGTTTTCTGTAAAACCACAAGATGTGCATGCAAATGGTGCTTTTTGCAGAACGCGCACGTGGATTTCTACCAAACGACGTGCTAAGCATGCCGATGCTGCTCTTTTTAGCACCCGCGCACGGATTTGTGCGAAAACGCGTTTTAAGCATGCACATGCATCTTTTGGTAGACGCGGATGAAGTTTTCTGTAAAACCACAAGATGTGCATGCAAATGGTGCTTTTTGCAGAACGCGCACGTGGATTTCTACCAAACGACGTGCTAAGCATGCCGATGCTGCTCTTTTTAGCACCCGCGCACGCATTTGTGCGAAAACGCGTTTTAAGCATGCACATGCATCTTTTGGTAGACGCGGATGAAGTTTTCTGCAAAACCACAAGATGTGCATGCAAATGGTGCTTTTTGCAGAACGCGCACGTGGATTTCTACCAAACGACGTGCTAAGCATGCCGATGCTGCTCTTTTTAGCACCCGCGCACGCATTTGTGCGAAAACGCGTTTTAAGCATGCACATGCATCTTTTGGTAGACGCGGATGAAGTTTTCTGCAAAACCACAAGATGTGCATGCAAATGGTGCTTTTTGCAGAACGCGCACGTGGATTTCTACCAAACGACGTGCTAAGCATGCCGATGCTGCTCTTTTTAGCACCCGCGCACGCATTTGTGCGAAAACGCGTTTTAAGCATGCACATGCATCTTTTGGTAGACGCGGATGAAGTTTTCTGCAAAACCACAAGATGTGCATGCAAATGGTGCTTTTTGCAGAACGCGCACGTGGATTTCTACCAAACCACGTGCTAAGCTTGCCGATGCTGCTCTTTTTAGCACCCGCGCACGGATTTGTGCGAAAACGCGTTTTAAGCATGCACATGCATCTTTTGGTAGACGCGGATGAAGTTTTCTGCAAAACCACAAGATGTGCATGCAAATGGTGCTTTTGGCAGAACGCGCACGTGGATTTCTACCAAACGACGTGCTAAGCATGCCGATGCTGCTCTTTTTAGCACCCGCGCACGCATTTGTGCGAAAACGCGTTTTAAGCATGCACATGCATCTTTTGGTAGACGCGGATGAAGTTTTCTGCAAAACCACAAGATGTGCATGCAAATGGTGCTTTTTGCAGAACGCGCACGTGGATTTCTACCAAACGACGTGCTAAGCATGCCGATGCTGCTCTTTTTAGCACCCGCGCACGGATTTGTGCGAAAACGCGTTTTAAGCATGCACATGCATCTTTTGGTAGACGCGGATGAAGTTTTCTGCAAAACCACAAGATGTGCATGCAAATGGTGCTTTTGGCAGAACGCGCACGTGGATTTCTACCAAACGACGTGCTAAGCATGCCGATGCTGCTCTTTTTAGCACCCGCGCACGCATTTGTGCGAAAACGCGTTTTAAGCATGCACATGCATCTTTTGGTAGACGCGGATGAAGTTTTCTGCAAAACCACAAAATGTGCATGCAAATGGTGCTTTTTGCAGAACGCGCACGTGGATTTCTACCAAACGACGTGCTAAGCATGCCGATGCTGCTCTTTTTAGCACCCGCGCACGCATTTGTGCGAAAACGCGTTTTAAGCATGCACATGCATCTTTTGGTAGACGCGGATGAAGTTTTCTGCAAAACCACAAGATGTGCATGCAAATGGTGCTTTTTGCAGAACGCGCACGTGGATTTCTACCAAACGACGTGCTAAGCATGCCGATGCTGCTCTTTTTAGCACCCGCGCACGCATTTGTGCGAAAACGCGTTTTAAGCATGCACATGCATCTTTTGGTAGACGCGGATGAAGTTTTCTGCAAAACCACAAGATGTGCATGCAAATGGTGCTTTTTGCAGAACGCGCACGTGGATTTCTACCAAACGACGTGCTAAGCATGCCGATGCTGCTCTTTTTAGCACCCGCGCACGCATTTGTGCGAAAACGCGTTTTAAGCATGCACATGCATCTTTTGGTAGACGCGGATGAAGTTTTCTGCAAAACCACAAGATGTGCATGCAAATGGTGCTTTTTGCAGAACGCGCACGTGGATTTCTACCAAACGACGTGCTAAGCATGCCGATGCTGCTATTTTTAGCACCCGCGCACGCATTTGTGCGAAAACGCGTTTTAAGCATGCACATGCATCTTTTGGTAGACGCGGATGAAGTTTTCTGCAAAACCACAAGATGTGCATGCAAATGGTGCTTTTTGCAGAACGCGCACGTGGATTTCTACCAAACGACGTGCTAAGCATGCCGATGCTGCTCTTTTTAGCACCCGCGCACGCATTTGTGCGAAAACGCGTTTTAAGCATGCACATGCATCTTTTGGTAGACGCGGATGAAGTTTTCTGCAAAACCACAAGATGTGCATGCAAATGGTGCTTTTTGCAGAACGCGCACGTGGATTTCTACCAAACGACGTGCTAAGCATGCCGATGCTGCTCTTTTTAGCACCCGCGCACGCATTTGTGCGAAAACGCGTTTTAAGCATGCACATGCATCTTTTGGTAGACGCGGATGAAGTTTTCTGTAAAACCACAAGATGTGCATGCAAATGGTGCTTTTTGCAGAACGCGCACGTGGATTTCTACCAAACGACGTGCTAAGCATGCCGATGCTGCTCTTTTTAGCACCCGCGCACGGATTTGTGCGAAAACGCGTTTTAAGCATGCACATGCATCTTTTGGTAGACGCGGATGAAGTTTTCTGCAAAACCACAAGATGTGCATGCAAATGGTGCTTTTGGCAGAACGCGCACGTGGATTTCTACCAAACGACGTGCTAAGCATGCCGATGCTGCTCTTTTTAGCACCCGCGCACGCATTTGTGCGAAAACGCGTTTTAAGCATGCACATGCATCTTTTGGTAGACGCGGATGAAGTTTTCTGCAAAACCACAAGATGTGCATGCAAATGGTGCTTTTTGCAGAACGCGCACGTGGATTTCTACCAAACGACGTGCTAAGCATGCCGATGCTGCTATTTTTAGCACCCGCGCACGCATTTGTGCGAAAACGCGTTTTAAGCATGCACATGCATCTTTTGGTAGACGCGGATGAAGTTTTCTGCAAAACCACAAGATGTGCATGCAAATGGTGCTTTTTGCAGAACGCGCACGTGGATTTCTACCAAACGACGTGCTAAGCATGCCGATGCTGCTCTTTTTAGCACCCGCGCACGCATTTGTGCGAAAACGCGTTTTAAGCATGCACATGCATCTTTTGGTAGACGCGGATGAAGTTTTCTGCAAAACCACAAGATGTGCATGCAAATGGTGCTTTTTGCAGAACGCGCACGTGGATTTCTACCAAACCACGTGCTAAGCTTGCCGATGCTGCTCTTTTTAGCACCCGCGCACGGATTTGTGCGAAAACGCGTTTTAAGCATGCACATGCATCTTTTGGTAGACGCGGATGAAGTTTTCTGCAAAACCACAAGATGTGCATGCAAATGGTGCTTTTGGCAGAACGCGCACGTGGATTTCTACCAAACGACGTGCTAAGCATGCCGATGCTGCTCTTTTTAGCACCCGCGCACGCATTTGTGCGAAAACGCGTTTTAAGCATGCACATGCATCTTTTGGTAGACGCGGATGAAGTTTTCTGTAAAACCACAAGATGTGCATGCAAATGGTGCTTTTTGCAGAACGCGCACGTGGATTTCTACCAAACGACGTGCTAAGCATGCCGATGCTGCTCTTTTTAGCACCCGCGCACGGATTTGTGCGAAAACGCGTTTTAAGCATGCACATGCATCTTTTGGTAGACGCGGATGAAGTTTTCTGCAAAACCACAAGATGTGCATGCAAATGGTGGTTTTGGCAGAACGCGCACGTGGATTTCTACCAAACGACGTGCTAAGCATGCCGATGCTGCTCTTTTTAGCACCCGCGCACGCATTTGTGCGAAAACGCGTTTTAAGCATGCACATGCATCTTTTGGTAGACGCGGATGAAGTTTTCTGCAAAACCACAAGATGTGCATGCAAATGGTGCTTTTTGCAGAACGCGCACGTGGATTTCTACCAAACGACGTGCTAAGCATGCCGATGCTGCTATTTTTAGCACCCGCGCACGCATTTGTGCGAAAACGCGTTTTAAGCATGCACATGCATCTTTTGGTAGACGCGGATGAAGTTTTCTGCAAAACCACAAGATGTGCATGCAAATGGTGCTTTTTGCAGAACGCGCACGTGGATTTCTACCAAACGACGTGCTAAGCATGCCGATGCTGCTCTTTTTAGCACCCGCGCACGCATTTGTGCGAAAACGCGTTTTAAGCATGCACATGCATCTTTTGGTAGACGCGGATGAAGTTTTCTGCAAAACCACAAGATGTGCATGCAAATGGTGCTTTTTGCAGAACGCGCACGTGGATTTCTACCAAACCACGTGCTAAGCTTGCCGATGCTGCTCTTTTTAGCACCCGCGCACGGATTTGTGCGAAAACGCGTTTTAAGCATGCACATGCATCTTTTGGTAGACGCGGATGAAGTTTTCTGCAAAACCACAAGATGTGCATGCAAATGGTGCTTTTGGCAGAACGCGCACGTGGATTTCTACCAAACGACGTGCTAAGCATGCCGATGCTGCTCTTTTTAGCACCCGCGCACGCATTTGAGCGAAAACGCGTTTTAAGCATGCACATGCATCTTTTGGTAGACGCGGATGAAGTTTTCTGCAAAACCACAAGATGTGCATGCAAATGGTGCTTTTTGCAGAACGCGCACGTGGATTTCTACCAAACGACGTGCTAAGCATGCCGATGCTGCTCTTTTTAGCACCCGCGCACGGATTTGTGCGAAAACGCGTTTTAAGCATGCACATGCATCTTTTGGTAGACGCGGATGAAGTTTTCTGCAAAACCACAAGATGTGCATGCAAATGGTGCTTTTGGCAGAACGCGCACGTGGATTTCTACCAAACGACATGCTAAGCATGCCGATGCTGCTCTTTTTAGCACCCGCGCACGCATTTGTGCGAAAACGCGTTTTAAGCATGCACATGCATCTTTTGGTAGACGCGGATGAAGTTTTCTGCAAAACCACAAGATGTGCATGCAAATGGTGCTTTTTGCAGAACGCGCACGTGGATTTCTACCAAACGACGTGCTAAGCATGCCGATGCTGCTCTTTTTAGCACCCGCGCACGGATTTGTGCGAAAACGCGTTTTAAGCATGCACATGCATCTTTTGGTAGACGCGGATGAAGTTTTCTGCAAAACCACAAGATGTGCATGCAAATGGTGCTTTTGGCAGAACGCGCACGTGGATTTCTACCAAACGACGTGCTAAGCATGCCGATGCTGCTCTTTTTAGCACCCGCGCACGCATTTGTGCGAAAACGCGTTTTAAGCATGCACATGCATCTTTTGGTAGACGCGGATGAAGTTTTCTGTAAAACCACAAGATGTGCATGCAAATGGTGCTTTTTGCAGAACGCGCACGTGGATTTCTACCAAACGACGTGCTAAGCATGCCGATGCTGCTCTTTTTAGCACCCGCGCACGGATTTGTGCGAAAACGCGTTTTAAGCATGCACATGCATCTTTTGGTAGACGCGGATGAAGTTTTCTGCAAAACCACAAGATGTGCATGCAAATGGTGCTTTTGGCAGAACGCGCACGTGGATTTCTACCAAACGACGTGCTAAGCATGCCGATGCTGCTCTTTTTAGCACCCGCGCACGCATTTGTGCGAAAACGCGTTTTAAGCATGCACATGCATCTTTTGGTAGACGCGGATGAAGTTTTCTGCAAAACCACAAGATGTGCATGCAAATGGTGCTTTTTGCAGAACGCGCACGTGGATTTCTACCAAACGACGTGCTAAGCATGCCGATGCTGCTATTTTTAGCACCCGCGCACGCATTTGTGCGAAAACGCGTTTTAAGCATGCACATGCATCTTTTGGTAGACGCGGATGAAGTTTTCTGCAAAACCACAAGATGTGCATGCAAATGGTGCTTTTTGCAGAACGCGCACGTGGATTTCTACCAAACGACGTGCTAAGCATGCCGATGCTGCTCTTTTTAGCACCCGCGCACGCATTTGTGCGAAAACGCGTTTTAAGCATGCACATGCATCTTTTGGTAGACGCGGATGAAGTTTTCTGCAAAACCACAAGATGTGCATGCAAATGGTGCTTTTTGCAGAACGCGCACGTGGATTTCTACCAAACCACGTGCTAAGCTTGCCGATGCTGCTCTTTTTAGCACCCGCGCACGGATTTGTGCGAAAACGCGTTTTAAGCATGCACATGCATCTTTTGGTAGACGCGGATGAAGTTTTCTGCAAAACCACAAGATGTGCATGCAAATGGTGCTTTTGGCAGAACGCGCACGTGGATTTCTACCAAACGACGTGCTAAGCATGCCGATGCTGCTCTTTTTAGCACCCGCGCACGCATTTGTGCGAAAACGCGTTTTAAGCATGCACATGCATCTTTTGGTAGACGCGGATGAAGTTTTCTGCAAAACCACAAGATGTGCATGCAAATGGTGCTTTTTGCAGAACGCGCACGTGGATTTCTACCAAACGACGTGCTAAGCATGCCGATGCTGCTCTTTTTAGCACCCGCGCACGGATTTGTGCGAAAACGCGTTTTAAGCATGCACATGTATCTTTTGGTAGACGCGGATGAAGTTTTCTGCAAAACCACAAGATGTGCATGCAAATGGTGCTTTTGGCAGAACGCGCACGTGGATTTCTACCAAACGACGTGCTAAGCATGCCGATGCTGCTCTTTTTAGCACCCGCGCACGCATTTGTGCGAAAACGCGTTTTAAGCATGCACATGCATCTTTTGGTAGACGCGGATGAAGTTTTCTGCAAAACCACAAAATGTGCATGCAAATGGTGCTTTTTGCAGAACGCGCACGTGGATTTCTACCAAACGACGTGCTAAGCATGCCGATGCTGCTCTTTTTAGCACCCGCGCACGCATTTGTGCGAAAACGCGTTTTAAGCATGCACATGCATCTTTTGGTAGACGCGGATGAAGTTTTCTGCAAAACCACAAGATGTGCATGCAAATGGTGCTTTTGGCAGAACGCGCACGTGGATTTCTATCAAACGACGTGCTAAGCACGCCGATGCTGCTCCTTTTAGCACCCGCGCAAGCATTTGTGCGAAAACGCGTTTTAAGCATGCACATGCATCTTTTGGTAGACGCGGATGAAGTTTTCTGCAAAACCACAAGATGTGCATGCAAATGGTGCTTTTGGCAGAACGCGCACGTGGATTTCTACCAAACGACGTGCTAAGCATGCCGATGCTGCTCTTTTTAGCACCCGCGCACGCATTTGTGCGAAAACGCGTTTTAAGCATGCACATGCATCTTTTGGTAGACGCGGATGAAGTTTTCTGCAAAACCACAAGATGTGCATGCAAATGGTGCTTTTTGCAGAACGCGCACGTGGATTTCTACCAAACGACGTGCTAAGCATGCCGATGCTGCTCTTTTTAGCACCCGCGCACGGATTTGTGCGAAAACGCGTTTTAAGCATGCACATGCATCTTTTGGTAGACGCGGATGAAGTTTTCTGCAAAACCACAAGATGTGCATGCAAATGGTGCTTTTGGCAGAACGCGCACGTGGATTTCTACCAAACGACGTGCTAAGCATGCCGATGCTGCTCTTTTTAGCACCCGCGCACGCATTTGTGCGAAAACGCGTTTTAAGCATGCACATGCATCTTTTGGTAGACGCGGATGAAGTTTTTTGCAAAACCACAAGATGTGCATACAAATGGTGCTTTTTGCAGAACGCGCACGTGGATTTCTACCAAACGACGTGCTAAGCATGCCGATGCTGCTCTTTTTAGCACCCGCGCACGGATTTGTGCGAAAACGCGTTTTAAGCATGCACATGCATCTTTTGGTAGACGCGGATGAAGTTTTCTGCAAAACCACAAGATGTGCATGCAAATGGTGCTTTTGGCAGAACGCGCACGTGGATTTCTACCAAACGACGTGCTAAGCATGCCGATGCTGCTCTTTTTAGCACCCGCGCACGCATTTGTGCGAAAACGCGTTTTAAGCATGCACATGCATCTTTTGGTAGACGCGGATGAAGTTTTCTGCAAAACCACAAGATGTGCATGCAAATGGTGCTTTTTGCAGAACGCGCTCGTGGATTTCTACCAAACGACGTGCTAAGCATGCCGATGCTGCTCTTTTTAGCACCCGCGCACGCATTTGTGCGAAAACGCGTTTTAAGCATGCACATGCGTCTTTTGGTAGACGCGGATGAAGTTTTCTGCAAAACCACAAGATGTGCATGCAAATGGTGCTTTTTGCAGAACGCGCACGTGGATTTCTACGAAACGACGTGCTAAGCATGCCGATGCTGCTCTTTTTAGCACCCGCGCACGGATTTGTGCGAAAACGCGTTTTAAGCATGCACATGCATCTTTTGGTAGACGCGGATGAAGTTTTCTGCAAAACCACAAGATGTGCATGCAAATGGTGCTTTTTGCAGAACGCGCACGTGGATTTCTACCAAACGACGTGCTAAGCATGCCGATGCTGCTCTTTTTAGCACCCGCGCACGCATTTGTGCGAAAACGCGTTTTAAGCATGCACATGCATCTTTTGGTAGACGCGGATGAAGTTTTCTGCAAAACCACAAGATGTGCATGCAAATGGTGCTTTTTGCAGAACGCGCTCGTGGATTTCTACCAAACGACGTGCTAAGCATGCCGATGCTGCTCTTTTTAGCACCCGCGCACGCATTTGTGCGAAAACGCGTTTTAAGCATGCACATGCATCTTTTGGTAGACGCGGATGAAGTTTTCTGCAAAACCACAAGATGTGCATGCAAATGGTGCTTTTTGCAGAACGCGCACGTGGATTTCTACCAAACCACGTGCTAAGCATGCCGATGCTGCTCTTTTTAGCACCCGCGCACGGATTTGTGCGAAAACGCGTTTTAAGCATGCACATGCATCTTTTGGTAGACGCGGATGAAGTTTTCTGCAAAACCACAAGATGTGCATGCAAATGGTGCTTTTGGCAGAACGCGCACGTGGATTTCTACCAAACGACGTGCTAAGCATGCCGATGCTGCTCTTTTTAGCACCCGCGCACGCATTTGTGCGAAAACGCGTTTTAAGCATGCACATGCATCTTTTGGTAGACGCGGATGAAGTTTTCTGCAAAACCACAAGATGTGCATGCAAATGGTGCGTTTGGCAGAACGCGCACGTGGATTTCTACCAAACGACGTGCTAAGCATGCCGATGCTGCTCTTTTTAGCACCCGCGCACGCATTTGTGCGAAAACGCGTTTTAAGCATGCACATGCATCTTTTGGTAGACGCGGATGAAGTTTTCTGCAAAACCACAAGATGTGCATGGAAATGGTGCTTTTGGCAGAACGCGCACGTGGATTTCTACCAAACGACGTGCTAAGCATGCCGATGCTGCTCTTTTTAGCACCCGCGCACGCATTTGTGCGAAAACGCGTTTTAAGCATGCACATGCATCTTTTGGTAGACGCGGATGAAGTTTTCTGCAAAACCACAAGATGTGCATGCAAATGGTGCTTTTGGCAGAACGCGCACGTGGATTTCTACCAAACGACGTGCTAAGCATGCCGATGCTGCTCTTTTTAGCACCCGCGCACGCATTTGTGCGAAAACGCGTTTTAAGCATGCACATGCATCTTTTGGTAGACGCGGATGAAGTTTTCTGCAAAACCACAAGATGTGCATGCAAATGGTGCTTTTTGCAGAACGCGCACGTGGATTTCTACCAAACGACGTGCTAAGCATGCCGATGCTGCTCTTTTTAGCACCCGCGCACGCATTTGTGCGAAAACGCGTTTTAAGCATGCACATGCATCTTTTGGTAGACGCGGATGAAGTTTTCTGCAAAACCACAAGATGTGCATGCAAATGGTGCTTTTTGCAGAATGCGCACGTGGATTTCTACCAAACGACGTGCTAAGCATGCCGATGCTGCTCTTTTTAGCACCCGCGCACGGATTTGTGCGAAAACGCGTTTTAAGCATGCACATGCATCTTTTGGTAGACGCGGATGAAGTTTTCTGCAAAACCACAAGATGTGCATGCAAATGGTGCTTTTGGCAGAACGCGCACGTGGATTTCTACCAAACGACGTGCTAAGCATGCCGATGCTGCTCTTTTTAGCACCCGCGCACGCATTTGTGCGAAAACGCGTTTTAAGCATGCACATGCATCTTTTGGTAGACGCGGATGAAGTTTTTTGCAAAACCACAAGATGTGCATGCAAATGGTGCTTTTTGCAGAACGCGCACGTGGATTTCTACCAAACGACGTGCTAAGCATGCCGATGCTGCTCTTTTTAGCACCCGCGCACGGATTTGTGCGAAAACGCGTTTTAAGCATACACATGCATCTTTTGGTAGACGCGGATGAAGTTTTCTGCAAAACCACAAGATGTGCATGCAAATGGTGCTTTTGGCAGAACGCGTACGTGGATTTCTACCAAACGACGTGCTAAGCATGCCGATGCTGCTCTTTTTAGCACCCGCGCACGCATTTGTGCGAAAACGCGTTTTAAGCATGCACATGCATCTTTTGGTAGACGTGGATGAAGTTTTCTGCAAAACCACAAGATGTGCATGCAAATGGTGCTTTTTGCAGAACGCGCTCGTGGATTTCTACCAAACGACGTGCTAAGCATGCCGATGCTGCTCTTTTTAGCACCCGCGCACGCATTTGTGCGAAAACGCGTTTTAAGCATGCACATGCGTCTTTTGGTAGACGCGGATGAAGTTTTCTGCAAAACCACAAGATGTGCATGCAAATGGTGCTTTTTGCAGAACGCGCACGTGGATTTCTACCAAACGACGTGCTAAGCATGCCGATGCTGCTCTTTTTAGCACCCGCGCACGGATTTGTGCGAAAACGCGTTTTAAGCATGCACATGCATCTTTTGGTAGACGCGGATGAAGTTTTCCGCAAAACCACAAGATGTGCATGCAAATGGTGCTTTTGGCAGAACGCGCACGTGGATTTCTACCAAACGACGTGCTAAGCATGCCGATGCTGCTCTTTTTAGCACCCGCGCACGCATTTGTGCGAAAACGCGTTTTAAGCATGCACATGCATCTTTTGGTAGACGCGGATGAAGTTTTCTGCAAAACCACAAAATGTGCATGCAAATGGTGCTTTTTGCAGAACGCGCACGTGGATTTCTACCAAACGACGTGCTAAGCATGCCGATGCTGCTCTTTTTAGCACCCGCGCACGCATTTGTGCGAAAACGCGTTTTAAGCATGCACATGCATCTTTTGGTAGACGCGGATGAAGTTTTCTGCAAAACCACAAGATGTGCATGCAAATGGTGCTTTTGGCAGAACGCGCACGTGGATTTCTATCAAACGACGTGCTAAGCACGCCGATGCTGCTCTTTTTAGCACCCGCGCAAGCATTTGTGCGAAAACGCGTTTTAAGCATGCACATGCATCTTTTGGTAGACGCGGATGAAGTTTTCTGCAAAACCACAAGATGTGCATGCAAATGGTGCTTTTGGCAGAACGCGCACGTGGATTTCTACCAAACGACGTGCTAAGCATGCCGATGCTGCTCTTTTTAGCACCCGCGCACGCATTTGTGCGAAAACGCGTTTTAAGCATGCACATGCATCTTTTGGTAGACGTGGATGAAGTTTTCTGCAAAACCACAAGATGTGCATGCAAATGGTGCTTTTTGCAGAACGCGCTCGTGGATTTCTACCAAACGACGTGCTAAGCATGCCGATGCTGCTCTTTTTAGCACCCGCGCACGCATTTGTGCGAAAACGCGTTTTAAGCATGCACATGCGTCTTTTGGTAGACGCGGATGAAGTTTTCTGCAAAACCACAAGATGTGCATGCAAATGGTGCTTTTGGCAGAACGCGCACGTGGATTTCTACCAAACGACGTGCTAAGCATGCCGATGCTGCTCTTTTTAGCACCCGCGCACGGATTTGTGCGAAAACGCGTTTTAAGCATGCACATGCATCTTTTGGTAGACGCGGATGAAGTTTTCTGCAAAACCACAAGATGTGCATGCAAATGGTGCTTTTTGCAGAACGCGCTCGTGGATTTCTACCAAACGACGTGCTAAGCATGCCGATGCTGCTCTTTTTAGCACCCGCGCACGCATTTGTGCGAAAACGCGTTTTAAGCATGCACATGCATCTTTTGGTAGACGCGGATGAAGTTTTCTGCAAAACCACAAGATGTGCATGCAAATGGTGCTTTTTGCAGAACGCGCTCGTGGATTTCTACCAAACGACGTGCTAAGCATGCCGATGCTGCTCTTTTTAGCACCCGCGCACGCATTTGTGCGAAAACGCGTTTTAAGCATGCACATGCATCTTTTGGTAGACGCGGATGAAGTTTTCTGCAAAAACCACAAGATGTGCATGCAAATGGTGCTTTTTGCAGAACGCGCACGTGGATTTCTACCAAACGACGTGCTAAGCATGCCGATGCTGCTCTTTTTAGCACCCGCGCACGGATTTGTGCGAAAACGCGTTTTAAGCATGCACATGCATCTTTTGGTAGACGCGGATGAAGTTTTCTGCAAAACCACAAGATGTGCATGCAAATGGTGCTTTTTGCAGAACGCGCACGTGGATTTCTACCAAACGACGTGCTAAGCATGCCGATGCTGCTCTTTTTAGCACCCGCGCACGGATTTGTGCGAAAACGCGTTTTAAGCATGCACATGCATCTTTTGGTAGACGCGGATGAAGTTTTCTGCAAAACCACAAGATGTGCATGCAAATGGTGCTTTTGGCAGAACGCGCACGTGGATTTCTACCAAACGACGTGCTAAGCATGCCGATGCTGCTCTTTTTAGCACCCGCGCACGCATTTGTGCGAAAACGCGTTTTAAGCATGCACATGCATCTTTTGGTAGACGCGGATGAAGTTTTCTGCAAAACCACAAGATGTGCATGCAAATGGTGCTTTTGGCAGAGCGCGCACGTGGATTTCTACCAAACGACGTGCTAAGCATGCCGATGCTGCTCTTTTTAGCACCCGCGCACGCATTTGTGCGAAAACGCGTTTTAAGCATGCACATGCATCTTTTGGTAGACGTGGATGAAGTTTTCTGCAAAACCACAAGATGTGCATGCAAATGGTGCTTTTTGCAGAACGCGCTCGTGGATTTCTACCAAACGACGTGCTAAGCATGCCGATGCTGCTCTTTTTAGCACCCGCGCACGCATTTGTGCGAAAACGCGTTTTAAGCATGCACATGCGTCTTTTGGTAGACGCGGATGAAGTTTTCTGCAAAACCACAAGATGTGCATGCAAATGGTGCTTTTTGCAGAACGCGCACGTGGATTTCTACCAAACGACGTGCTAAGCATGCCGATGCTGCTCTTTTTAGCACCCGCGCACGGATTTGTGCGAAAACGCGTTTTAAGCATGCACATGCATCTTTTGGTAGACGCGGATGAAGTTTTCTGCAAAACCACAAGATGTGCATGCAAATGGTGCTTTTTGCAGAACGCGCTCGTGGATTTCTACCAAACGACGTGCTAAGCATGCCGATGCTGCTCTTTTTAGCACCCGCGCACGCATTTGTGCGAAAACGCGTTTTAAGCATGCACATGCATCTTTTGGTAGACGCGGATGAAGTTTTCTGCAAAACCACAAGATGTGCATGCAAATGGTGCTTTTTGCAGAACGCGCTCGTGGATTTCTACCAAACGACGTGCTAAGCATGCCGATGCTGCTCTTTTTAGCACCCGCGCACGCATTTGTGCGAAAACGCGTTTTAAGCATGCACATGCATCTTTTGGTAGACGCGGATGAAGTTTTCTGCAAAACCACAAGATGTGCATGCAAATGGTGCTTTTTGCAGAACGCGCACGTGGATTTCTACCAAACGACGTGCTAAGCATGCCGATGCTGCTCTTTTTAGCACCCGCGCACGGATTTGTGCGAAAACGCGTTTTAAGCATGCACATGCATCTTTTGGTAGACGCGGATGAAGTTTTCTGCAAAACCACAAGATGTGCATGCAAATGGTGCTTTTTGCAGAACGCGCACGTGGATTTCTACCAAACGACGTGCTAAGCATGCCGATGCTGCTCTTTTTAGCACCCGCGCACGGATTTGTGCGAAAACGCGTTTTAAGCATGCACATGCATCTTTTGGTAGACGCGGATGAAGTTTTCTGCAAAACCACAAGATGTGCATGCAAATGGTGCTTTTGGCAGAACGCGCACGTGGATTTCTACCAAACGACGTGCTAAGCATGCCGATGCTGCTCTTTTTAGCACCCGCGCACGCATTTGTGCGAAAACGCGTTTTAAGCATGCACATGCATCTTTTGGTAGACGCGGATGAAGTTTTCTGCAAAACCACAAAATGTGCATGCAAATGGTGCTTTTTGCAGAACGCGCACGTGGATTTCTACCAAACGACGTGCTAAGCATGCCGATGCTGCTCTTTTTAGCACCCGCGCACGCATTTGTGCGAAAACGCGTTTTAAGCATGCACATGCATCTTTTGGTAGACGCGGATGAAGTTTTCTGCAAAACCACAAGATGTGCATGCAAATGGTGCTTTTGGCAGAACGCGCACGTGGATTTCTATCAAACGACGTGCTAAGCACGCCGATGCTGCTCTTTTTAGCACCCGCGCAAGCATTTGTGCGAAAACGCGTTTTAAGCATGCACATGCATCTTTTGGTAGACGCGGATGAAGTTTTCTGCAAAACAACAAGATGTGCATGCAAATGGTGCTTTTTGCAGAACGCGCACGTGGATTTCTACCAAACGACGTGCTAAGCATGCCGATGCTGCTCTTTTTAGCACCCGCGCACGGATTTGTGCGAAAACGCGTTTTAAGCATGCACATGCATCTTTTGGTAGACGCGGATGAAGTTTTCTGCAAAACCACAAGATGTGCATGCAAATGGTGCGTTTGGCAGAACGCGCACGTGGATTTCTACCAAACGACGTGCTAAGCATGCCGATGCTGCTCTTTTTAGCACCCGCGCACGCATTTGTGCGAAAACGCGTTTTAAGCATGCACATGCATCTTTTGGTAGACGCGGATGAAGTTTTCTGCAAAACCACAAGATGTGCATGCAAATGGTGCTTTTGGCAGAACGCGCACGTGGATTTCTACCAAACGACGTGCTAAGCATGCCGATGCTGCTCTTTTTAGCACCCGCGCACGCATTTGTGCGAAAACGCGTTTTAAGCATGCACATGCATCTTTTGGTAGACGCGGATGAAGTTTTCTGCAAAACCACAAGATGTGCATGCAAATGGTGCTTTTTGCAGAACGCGCACGTGGATTTCTACCAAACGACGTGCTAAGCATGCCGATGCTGCTCTTTTTAGCACCCGCGCACGCATTTGTGCGAAAACGCGTTTTAACCATGCACATGCATCTTTTGGTAGACGCGGATGAAGTTTTCTGCAAAACCACAAGATGTGCATGCAAATGGTGCTTTTTGCAGAACGCGCACGTGGATTTCTACCAAACGACGTGCTAAGCATGCCGATGCTGCTCTTTTTAGCACCCGCGCACGCATTTGTGCGAAAACGCGTTTTAAGCATGCACATGCATCTTTTGGTAGACGCGGATGAAGTTTTCTGCAAAACCACAAGATGTGCATGCAAATGGTGCTTTTTGCAGAACGCGCACGTGGATTTCTACCAAACGACGTGCTAAGCTTGCCGATGCTGCTCTTTTTAGCACCCGCGCACGGATTTGTGCGAAAACGCGTTTTAAGCATGCACATGCATCTTTTGGTAGACGCGGATGAAGTTTTCTGCAAAACCACAAGATGTGCATGCAAATGGTGCTTTTGGCAGAACGCGCACGTGGATTTCTACCAAACGACGTGCTAAGCATGCCGATGCTGCTCTTTTTAGCACCCGCGCACGCATTTGTGCGAAAACGCGTTTTAAGCATGCACATGCATCTTTTGGTAGACGCGGATGAAGTTTTTTGCAAAACCACAAGATGTGCATGCAAATGGTGCTTTTTGCAGAACGCGCACGTGGATTTCTACCAAACGACGTGCTAAGCATGCCGATGCTGCTCTTTTTAGCACCCGCGCACGGATTTGTGCGAAAACGCGTTTTAAGCATGCACATGCATCTTTTGGTAGACGCGGATGAAGTTTTCTGCAAAACCACAAGATGTGCATGCAAATGGTGCTTTTGGCAGAACGCGCACGTGGATTTCTACCAAACGACGTGCTAAGCATGCCGATGCTGCTCTTTTTAGCACCCGCGCACGCATTTGTGCGAAAACGCGTTTTAAGCATGCACATGCATCTTTTGGTAGACGTGGATGAAGTTTTCTGCAAAACCACAAGATGTGCATGCAAATGGTGCTTTTTGCAGAACGCGCTCGTGGATTTCTACCAAACGACGTGCTAAGCATGCCGATGCTGCTCTTTTTAGCACCCGCGCACGCATTTGTGCGAAAACGCGTTTTAAGCATGCACATGCGTCTTTTGGTAGACGCGGATGAAGTTTTCTGCAAAACCACAAGATGTGCATGCAAATGGTGCTTTTTGCAGAACGCGCACGTGGATTTCTACCAAACGACGTGCTAAGCATGCCGATGCTGCTCTTTTTAGCACCCGCGCACGGATTTGTGCGAAAACGCGTTTTAAGCATGCACATGCATCTTTTGGTAGACGCGGATGAAGTTTTCTGCAAAACCACAAGATGTGCATGCAAATGGTGCTTTTGGCAGAACGCGCACGCGGATTTCTACCAAACGACGTGCTAAGCATGCCGATGCTGCTCTTTTTAGCACCCGCGCACGCATTTGTGCGAAAACGCGTTTTAAGCATGCACATGCATCTTTTGGTAGACGCGGATGAAGTTTTCTGCAAAACCACAAGATGTGCATGCAAATGGTGCTTTTTGCAGAACGCGCTCGTGGATTTCTACCAAACGACGTGCTAAGCATGCCGATGCTGCTCTTTTTAGCACCCGCGCACGCATTTGTGCGAAAACGCGTTTTAAGCATGCACATGCATCTTTTGGTAGACGCGGATGAAGTTTTCTGCAAAACCACAAGATGTGCATGCAAATGGTGCTTTTTGCAGAACGCGCACGTGGATTTCTACCAAACCACGTGCTAAGCATGCCGATGCTGCTCTTTTTAGCACCCGCGCACGGATTTGTGCGAAAACGCGTTTTAAGCATGCACATGCATCTTTTGGTAGACGCGGATGAAGTTTTCTGCAAAACCACAAGATGTGCATGCAAATGGTGCTTTTGGCAGAACGCGCACGTGGATTTCTACCAAACGACGTGCTAAGCATGCCGATGCTGCTCTTTTTAGCACCCGCGCACGCATTTGTGCGAAAACGCGTTTTAAGCATGCACATGCATCTTTTGGTAGACGCGAATGAAGTTTTCTGCAAAACCACAAGATGTGCATGCAAATGGTGCTTTTTGCAGAACGCGCTCGTGGATTTCTACCAAACGACGTGCTAAGCATGCCGATGCTGCTCTTTTTAGCACCCGCGCACGCATTTGTGCGAAAACGCGTTTTAAGCATGCACATGCATCTTTTGGTAGACGCGGATGAAGTTTTCTGCAAAACCACAAGATGTGCATGCAAATGGTGCTTTTTGCAGAACGCGCACGTGGATTTCTACCAAACGACGTGCTAAGCATGCCGATGCTGCTCTTTTTAGCACCCGCGCACGGATTTGTGCGAAAACGCGTTTTAAGCATGCACATGCATCTTTTGGTAGACGCGGATGAAGTTTTCTGCAAAACCACAAGATGTGCATGCAAATGGTGCTTTTGGCAGAACGCGCACGTGGATTTCTACCAAACGACATGCTAAGCATGCCGATGCTGCTCTTTTTAGCACCCGCGCGCGCATTTGTGCGAAAACGCGTTTTAAGCATGCACATGCATCTTTTGGTAGACGCGGATGAAGTTTTCTGCAAAACCACAAGATGTGCATGCAAATGGTGCTTTTTGCAGAACGCGCACGTGGATTTCTACCAAACGACGTGCTAAGCATGCCGATGCTGCTCTTTTTAGCACCCGCGCACGCATTTGTGCGAAAACGCGTTTTAAGCATGCACATGCATCTTTTGGTAGACGCGGATGAAGTTTTCTGCAAAACCACAAGATGTGCATGCAAATGGTGCTTTTTGCAGAACGCGCACGTGGATTTCTACCAAACGACGTGCTAAGCTTGCCGATGCTGCTCTTTTTAGCACCCGCGCACGGATTTGTGCGAAAACGCGTTTTAAGCATGCACATGCATCTTTTGGTAGACGCGGATGAAGTTTTCTGCAAAACCACAAGATGTGCATGCAAATGGTGCTTTTGGCAGAACGCGCACGTGGATTTCTACCAAACGACATGCTAAGCATGCCGATGCTGCTCTTTTTAGCACCCGCGCACGCATTTGTGCGAAAACGCCTTTTAAGCATGCACATGCATCTTTTGGTAGACGCGGATGAAGTTTTCTGCAAAACCACAAGCTGTGCATGCAAATGGTGCTTTTTGCAGAACGCGCACGTGGATTTCTACCAAACGACGTGCTAAGCATGCCGATGCTGCTCTTTTTAGCACCCGCGCACGGATTTGTGCGAAAACGCGTTTTAAGCATGCACATGCATCTTTTGGTAGACGCGGATGATGTTTTCTGCAAAACCACAAGATGTGCATGCAAATGGTGCTTTTTGCAGAACGCGAACGTGGATTTCTACCAAACGACGTGCTAAGCATGCCGATGCTGCTATTTTTAGCACCCGCGCACGCATTTGTGCGAAAACGCGTTTTAAGCATGCACATGCATCTTTTGGTAGACGCGGATGAAGTTTTCTGCAAAACCACAAGATGTGCATGCAAATGGTGCTTTTTGCAGAACGCGCTCGTGGATTTCTACCAAACGACGTGCTAAGCATGCCGATGCTGCTCTTTTTAGCACCCGCGCACGCATTTGTGCGAAAACGCGTTTTAAGCATGCACATGCATCTTTTGGTAGACGCGGATGAAGTTTTCTGCAAAACCACAAGATGTGCATGCAAATGGTGCTTTTTGCAGAACGCGCACGTGGATTTCTACCAAACAACGTGCTAAGCATGCCGATGCTGCTCTTTTTAGCACCCGCGCACGGATTTGTGCGAAAACGCGTTTTAAGCATGCACATGCATCTTTTGGTAGACGCGGATGAAGTTTTCTGCAAAACCACAAGATGTGCATGCAAATGGTGCTTTTGGCAGAACGCGCACGTGGATTTCTACCAAACGACGTGCTAAGCATGCCGATGCTGCTATTTTTAGCACCCGCGCACGCATTTGTGCGAAAACGCGTTTTAAGCATGCACATGCATCTTTTGGTAGACGCGGATGAAGTTTTCTGCAAAACCACAAGATGTGCATGCAAATGGTGCTTTTTGCAGAACGCGCACGTGGATTTCTACCCAACGACGTGCTAAGCATGCCGATGCTGCTCTTTTTAGCACCCGCGCACGCATTTGTGCGAAAACGCGTTTTAAGCATGCACATGCATCTTTTGGTAGACGCGGATGAAGTTTTCTGCAAAACCACAAGATGTGCATGCAAATGGTGCTTTTTGCAGAACGCGCACGTGGATTTCTACCAAACGACGTGCTAAGCATGCCGATGCTGCTCTTTTTAGCACCCGCGCACGCATTTGTGCGAAAACGCGTTTTAAGCATGCACATGCATCTTTTGGTAGACGCGGATGAAGTTTTCTGCAAAACCACAAGATGTGCATGCAAATGGTGCTTTTTGCAGAACGCGCACGTGGATTTCTACCAAACGACGTGCTAAGCATGCCGATGCTGCTCTTTTTAGCACCCGCGCACGGATTTGTGCGAAAACGCGTTTTAAGCATGCACATGCATCTTTTGGTAGACGCGGATGAAGTTTTCTGCAAAACCACAAGATGTGCATGCAAATGGTGCTTTTTGCAGAACGCGCACGTGGATTTCTACCAAACGACGTGCTAAGCATGCCGATGCTGCTCTTTTTAGCACCCGCGCACGGATTTGTGCGAAAACGCGTTTTAAGCATGCACATGCATCTTTTGGTAGACGCGGATGAAGTTTTCTGCAAAACCACAAGATGTGCATGCAAATGGTGCTTTTTGCAGAACGCGCACGTAGATTTCTACCAAACGACGTGCTAAGTATGCCGATGCTGCTCTTTTTAGCACCCGCGCACGGATTTGTGCGAAAACGCGTTTTAAGCATGCACATGCATCTTTTGGTAGACGCGGATGAAGTTTTCTGCAAAACCACAAGATGTGCATGCAAATGGTGCTTTTGGCAGAACGCGCACGTGGATTTCTACCAAACGACGTGCTAAGCATGCCGATGCTGCTCTTTTTAGCACCCGCGCACGCATTTGTGCGAAAACGCATTTTAAGCATGCACATGCATCTTTTGGTAAACGCGGATGAAGTTTTCTGCAAAACCACAAGATGTGCATGCAAATGGTGCTTTTTGCAGAACGCGCACGTGGATTTCTACCAAACGACGTGCTAAGCATGCCGATGCTGCTCTTTTTAGCACCCGCGCACGCATTTGTGCGAAAACGCGTTTTAAGCATGCACATGCATCTTTTGGTAGACGCGGATGAAGTTTTCTGCAAAACCACAAGATGTGCATGCAAATGGTGCTTTTTGCAGAACGCGCACGTGGATTTCTACCAAACGACGGGCTAAGCATGCCGATGCTGCTCTTTTTAGCACCCGCGCACGGATTTGTGCGAAAACGCGTTTTAAGCATGCACATGCATCTTTTGGTAGACGCGGATGAAGTTTTCTGCAAAACCACAAGATGTGCATGCAAATGGTGCTTTTGGCAGAACGCGCACGTGGATTTCTACCAAACGACGTGCTAAGAATGCCGATGCTGCTCTTTTTAGCACCCGCGCACGCATTTGTGCGAAAACGCGTTTTAAGCATGCACATGCATCTTTTGGTAGACGCGGATGAAGTTTTCTGCAAAACCACAAGATGTGCATGCAAATGGTGCTTTTTGCAGAACGCGCTCGTGGATTTCTACCAAACGACGTGCTAAGCATGCCGATGCTGCTGTTTTTAGCACCCGCGCACGCATTTCTGCGAAAACGCGTTTTAAGCATGCACATGCATCTTTTGGTAGACACGGATGAAGTTTTCTGCAAAACCACAAGATGTGCATGCAAATGGTGCTTTTTGCAGAACGCGCACGTGGATTTCTACCAAACGACGTGCTAAGCATGCCGATGCTGCTCTTTTTAGCACCCGCGCACGGATTTGTGCGAAAACGCGTTTTAAGCATGCACATGCATCTTTTGGTAGACGCGGATGAAGTTTTCTGCAAAACCACAAGATGTGCATGCAAATAGTGCTTTTGGCAGAACGCGCACGTGGATTTCTACCAAACGACGTGCTAAGCATGCCGATGCTGCTCTTTTTAGCACCCGCGCACGCATTTGTGCGAAAACGCGTTTTAAGCATGCACATGCATCTTTTGGTAGACGCGGATGAAGTTTTCTGCAAAACCACAAGATGTGCATGCAAATGGTGCTTTTTGCAGAACGCGCACGTGGATTTCTACCAAACGACGGGCTAAGCATGCCGATGCTGCTCTTTTTAGCACCCGCGCACGGATTTGTGCGAAAACGCGTTTTAAGCATGCACATGCATCTTTTGGTAGACGCGGATGAAGTTTTCTGCAAAACCACAAGATGTGCATGCAAATGGTGCTTTTGGCAGAACGCGCACGTGGATTTCTACCAAACGACGTGCTAAGAATGCCGATGCTGCTCTTTTTAGCACCCGCGCACGCATTTGTGCGAAAACGCGTTTTAAGCATGCACATGCATCTTTTGGTAGACGCGGATGAAGTTTTCTGCAAAACCACAAGATGTGCATGCAAATGGTGCTTTTTGCAGAACGCGCTCGTGGATTTCTACCAAACGACGTGCTAAGCATGCCGATGCTGCTGTTTTTAGCACCCGCGCACGCATTTCTGCGAAAACGCGTTTTAAGCATGCACATGCATCTTTTGGTAGACACGGATGAAGTTTTCTGCAAAACCACAAGATGTGCATGCAAATGGTGCTTTTTGCAGAACGCGCACGTGGATTTCTACCAAACGACGTGCTAAGCATGCCGATGCTGCTCTTTTTAGCACCCGCGCACGGATTTGTGCGAAAACGCGTTTTAAGCATGCACATGCATCTTTTGGTAGACGCGGATGAAGTTTTCTGCAAAACCACAAGATGTGCATGCAAATGGTGCTTTTGGCAGAACGCGCACGTGGATTTCTACCAAACGACGTGCTAAGCATGCCGATGCTGCTCTTTTTAGCACCCGCGCACGCATTTGTGCGAAAACGCGTTTTAAGCATGCACATGCATCTTTTGGTAGACGCGGATGAAGTTTTCTGCAAAACCACAAGATGTGCATGCAAATGGTGCTTTTTGCAGAACGCGCTCGTGGATTTCTACCAAACGACGTGCTAAGCATGCCGATGCTGCTCTTTTTAGCACCCGCGCATGCATTTGTGCGAAAACGCGTTTTAAGCATGCACATGCATCTTTTGGTAGACGCGGATGAAGTTTTCTGCAAAACCACAAGATGTGCATGCAAATGGTGCTTTTGGCAGAACGCGCACGTGGATTTCTACCAAACGACGTGCTAAGCATGCCGATGCTGCTCTTTTTAGCACCCGCGCACGCATTTGTGCGAAAACGCGTTTTAAGCATGCACATGCATCTTTTGGTAGACGCGGATGAAGTTTTCTGCAAAACCACAAGATGTGCATGCAAATGGTGCTTTTTGCAGAACGCGCACGTGGATTTCTACCAAACGACGTGCTAAGCATGCCGATGCTGCTCTTTTTAGCACCCGCGCACGCATTTGTGCGAAAACGCGTTTTAAGCATGCACATGCATCTTTTGGTAGACGCGGATGAAGTTTTCTGCAAAACCACAAGATGTGCATGCAAATGGTGCTTTTTGCAGAACGCGCACGTGGATTTCTACCAAACGACGTGCTAAGCATGCCGATGCTGCTCTTTTTAGCACCCGCGCACGCATTTGTGCGAAAACGCGTTTTAAGCATGCACATGCATCTTTTGGTAGACGCGGATGAAGTTTTCTGCAAAACCACAAGATGTGCATGCAAATGGTGCTTTTTGCAGAACGCGCACGTGGATTTCTACCAAACGACGTGCTAAGCATGCCGATGCTGCTCTTTTTAGCACCCGCGCACGGATTTGTGCGAAAACGCGTTTTAAGCATGCACATGCATCTTTTGGTAGACGCGGATGAAGTTTTCTGCAAAACCACAAGATGTGCATGCAAATGGTGCTTTTGGCAGAACGCGCACGTGGATTTCTACCAAACGACGTGCTAAGCATGCCGATGCTGCTCTTTTTAGCACCCGCGCACGCATTTGTGCGAAAACGCGTTTTAAGCATGCACATGCATCTTTTGGTAGACGCGGATGAAGTTTTCTGCAAAACCACAAGATGTGCATGCAAATGGTGCTTTTTGCAGAACGCGCTCGTGGATTTCTACCAAACGACGTGCTAAGCATGCCGATGCTGCTCTTTTTAGCACCCGCGCACGCATTTGTGCGAAAACGCGTTTTAAGCATGCACATGCGTCTTTTGGTAGACGCGGATGAAGTTTTCTGCAAAACCACAAGATGTGCATGCAAATGGTGCTTTTTGCAGAACGCGCACGTGGATTTCTACCAAACGACGTGCTAAGCATGCCGATGCTGCTCTTTTTAGCACCCGCGCACGGATTTGTGCGAAAACGCGTTTTAAGCATGCACATGCATCTTTTGGTAGACGCGGATGAAGTTTTCTGCAAAACCACAAGATGTGCATGCAAATGGTGCTTTTGGCAGAACGCGCACGTGGATTTCTACCAAACGACGTGCTAAGCATGCCGATGCTGCTCTTTTTAGCACCCGCGCACGCATTTGTGCGAAAACGCGTTTTAAGCATGCACATGCATCTTTTGGTAGACGCGGATGAAGTTTTCTGCAAAACCACAAGATGTGCATGCAAATGGTGCTTTTTGCAGAACGCGCTCGTGGATTTCTACCAAACGACGTGCTAAGCATGCCGATGCTGCTCTTTTTAGCACCCGCGCACGCATTTGTGCGAAAACGCGTTTTAAGCATGCACATGCATCTTTTGGTAGACGCGGATGAAGTTTTCTGCAAAACCACAAGATGTGCATGCAAATGGTGCTTTTTGCAGAACGCGCACGTGGATTTCTACCAAACAACGTGCTAAGCATGCCGATGCTGCTCTTTTTAGCACCCGCGCACGGATTTGTGCGAAAACGCGTTTTAAGCATGCACATGCATCTTTTGGTAGACGCGGATGAAGTTTTCTGCAAAACCACAAGATGTGCATGCAAATGGTGCTTTTGGCAGAACGTGCACGTGGATTTCTACCAAACGACGTGCTAAGCATACCGATGCTGCTCTTTTTAGCACCCGCGCACGCATTTGTGCGAAAACGCGTTTTAAGCATGCACATGCATCTTTTGGTAGACGCGGATGAAGTTTTCTGCAAAACCACAAGATGTGCATGCAAATGGTGCTTTTTGCAGAACGCGCTCGTGGATTTCTACCAAACGACGTGCTAAGCATGCCGATGCTGCTCTTTTTAGCACCCGCGCACGCATTTGTGCGAAAACGCGTTTTAAGCATGCACATGCATCTTTTGGTAGACGCGGATGAAGTTTTCTGCAAAACCACAAGATGTGCATGCAAATGGTGCTTTTTGCAGAACGCGCACGTGGATTTCTACCAAACGACGTGCTAAGCATGCCGATGCTGCTCTTTTTAGCACCCGCGCACGGATTTGTGCGAAAACGCGTTTTAAGCATGCACATGCATCTTTTGGTAGACGCGGATGAAGTTTTCTGCAAAACCACAAGATGTGCATGCAAATGGTGCTTTTGGCAGAACGCGCACGTGGATTTCTACCAAACGACATGCTAAGCATGCCGATGCTGCTCTTTTTAGCACCCGCGCACGCATTTGTGCGAAAACGCGTTTTAAGCATGCACATGCATCTTTTGGTAGACGCGGATGAAGTTTTCTGCAAAACCACAAGATGTGCATGCAAATGGTGCTTTTTGCAGAACGCGCACGTGGATTTCTACCAAACGACGTGCTAAGCATGCCGATGCTGCTCTTTTTAGCACCCGCGCACGCATTTGTGCGAAAACGCGTTTTAAGCATGCACATGCATCTTTTGGTAGACGCGGATGAAGTTTTCTGCAAAACCACAAGATGTGCATGCAAATGGTGCTTTTTGCAGAACGCGCACGTGGATTTCTACCAAACGACGTGCTAAGCTTGCCGATCCTGCTCTTTTTAGCACCCGCGCACGGATTTGTGCGAAAACGCGTTTTAAGCATGCACATGCATCTTTTGGTAGACGCGGATGAAGTTTTCTGCAAAACCACAAGATGTGCATGCAAATGGTGCTTTTGGCAGAACGCGCACGTGGATTTCTACCAAACGACATGCTAAGCATGCCGATGCTGCTCTTTTTAGCACCCGCGCACGCATTTGTGCGAAAACGCCTTTTAAGCATGCACATGCATCTTTTGGTAGACGCGGATGAAGTTTTCTGCAAAACCACAAGATGTGCATGCAAATGGTGCTTTTTGCAGAACGCGCACGTGGATTTCTACCAAACGACGTGCTAAGCATGCCGATGCTGCTCTTTTTAGCACCCGCGCACGGATTTGTGCGAAAACGCGTTTTAAGCATGCACATGCATCTTTTGGTAGACGCGGATGAAGTTTTCTGCAAAACCACAAGATGTGCATGCAAATGGTGCTTTTGGCAGAACGCGCACGTGGATTTCTACCAAACGACGGGCTAAGCATGCCGATGCTGCTCTTTTTAGCACCCGCGCACGCATTTGTGCGAAAACGCGTTTTAAGCATGCACATGCATCTTTTGGTAGACGCGGATGATGTTTTCTGCAAAACCACAAGATGTGCATGCAAATGGTGCTTTTTGCAGAACGCGAACGTGGATTTCTACCAAACGACGTGCTAAGCATGCCGATGCTGCTATTTTTAGCACCCGCGCACGCATTTGTGCGAAAACGCGTTTTAAGCATGCACATGCATCTTTTGGTAGACGCGGATGAAGTTTTCTGCAAAACCACAAGATGTGCATGCAAATGGTGCTTTTTGCAGAACGCGCATGTGGATTTCTACCAAACGACGTGCTAAGCATGCCGATGCTGCTCTTTTTAGCACCCGCGCACGCATTTGTGCGAAAACGCGTTTTAAGCATGCACATGCATCTTTTGGTAGACGCGGATGAAGTTTTCTGCAAAACCACAAGATGTGCATGCAAATGGTGCTTTTTGCAGAACGCGCACGTGGATTTCTACCAAACGACGTGCTAAGCATGCCGATGCTGCTCTTTTTAGCACCCGCGCACGCATTTGTGCGAAAACGCGTTTTAAGCATGCACATGCATCTTTTGGTAGACGCGGATGAAGTTTTCTGCAAAACCACAAGATGTGCATGCAAATGGTGCTTTTTGCAGAACGCGCACGTGGATTTCTACCAAACGACGTGCTAAGCATGGCGATGCTGCTCTTTTTAGCACCCGCGCACGGATTTGTGCGAAAACGCGTTTTAAGCATGCACATGCATCTTTTGGTAGACGCGGATGAAGTTTTCTGCAAAACCACAAGATGTGCATGCAAATGGTGCTTTTTGCAGAACGCGCACGTGGATTTCTACCAAACGACGTGCTAAGTATGCCGATGCTGCTCTTCTTAGCACCCGCGCACGGATTTGTGCGAAAACGCGTTTTAAGCATGCACATGCATCTTTTGGTAGACGCGGATGAAGTTTTCTGCAAAACCACAAGATGTGCATGCAAATGGTGCTTTTGGCAGAACGCGCACGTGGATTTCTACCAAACGACGTGCTAAGCATGCCGATGCTGCTCTTTTTAGCACCCGCGCACGCATTTGTGCGAAAACGCATTTTAAGCATGCACATGCATCTTTTGGTAAACGCGGATGAAGTTTTCTGCAAAACCACAAGATGTGCATGCAAATGGTGCTTTTTGCAGAACGCGCACGTGGATTTCTACCAAACGACGTGCTAAGCATGCCGATGCTGCTCTTTTTAGCACCCGCGCACGCATTTGTGCGAAAACGCGTTTTAAGCATGCACATGCATCTTTTGGTAGACGCGGATGAAGTTTTCTGCAAAACCACAAGATGTGCATGCAAATGGTGCTTTTTGCAGAACGCGCACGTGGATTTCTACCAAACGACGGGCTAAGCATGCCGATGCTGCTGTTTTTAGCACCCGCGCACGCATTTCTGCGAAAACGCGTTTTAAGCATGCACATGCATCTTTTGGTAGACACGGATGAAGTTTTCTGCAAAACCACAAGATGTGCATGCAAATGGTGCTTTTTGCAGAACGCGCACGTGGATTTCTACCAAACGACGTGCTAAGCATGCCGATGCTGCTCTTTTTAGCACCCGCGCACGGATTTGTGCGAAAACGCGTTTTAAGCATGCACATGCATCTTTTGGTAGACGCGGATGAAGTTTTCTGCAAAACCACAAGATGTGCATGCAAATGGTGCTTTTGGCAGAACGCGCACGTGGATTTCTACCAAACGACGTGCTAAGCATGCCGATGCTGCTCTTTTTAGCACCCGCGCACGCATTTGTGCGAAAACGCGTTTTAAGCATGCACATGCATCTTTTGGTAGACGCGGATGAAGTTTTCTGCAAAACCACAAGATGTGCATGCAAATGGTGCTTTTTGCAGAACGCGCTCGTGGATTTCTACCAAACGACGTGCTAAGCATGCCGATGCTGCTCTTTTTAGCACCCGCGCACGTATTTGTGCGAAAACGCGTTTTAAGCATGCACATGCATCTTTTGGTAGACGCGGATGAAGTTTTCTGCAAAACCACAAGATGTGCATGCAAATGGTGCTTTTTGCAGAACGCGCACGTGGATTTCTACCAAACGACGTGCTAAGCATGCCGATGCTGCTCTTTTTAGCACCCGCGCACGGATTTGTGCGAAAACGCGTTTTAAGCATGCACATGCATCTTTTGGTAGACGCGGATGAAGTTTTCTGCAAAACCACAAGATGTGCATGCAAATGGTGCTTTTGGCAGAACGCGCACGTGGATTTCTACCAAACGACGTGCTAAGCATGCCGATGCTGCTCTTTTTAGCACCCGCGCACGCATTTGTGCGGAAACGCGTTTTAAGCATGCACATGCATCTTTTGGTAGACGCGGATGAAGTTTTCTGCAAAACCACAAGATGTGCATGCAAATGGTGCTTTTTGCAGAACGCGCACGTGGATTTCTACCAAACGACGTGCTAAGCATGCCGATGCTGCTATTTTTAGCACCCGCGCACGCATTTGTGCGAAAACGCGTTTTAAGCATGCACATGCATCTTTTGGTAGACGCGGATGAAGTTTTCTGCAAAACCACAAGATGTGCATGCAAATGGTGCTTTTTGCAGAACGCGCACGTGGATTTCTACCAAACAACGTGCTAAGCATGCCGATGCTGCTCTTTTTAGCACCCGCGCACGGATTTGTGCGAAAACGCGTTTTAAGCATGCACATGCATCTTTTGGTAGACGCGGATGAAGTTTTCTGCAAAACCACAAGATGTGCATGCAAATGGTGCTTTTGGCAGAACGCGCACGTGGATTTCTACCAAACGACGTGCTAAGCATACCGATGCTGCTCTTTTTAGCACCCGCGCACGCATTTGTGCGAAAACGCGTTTTAAGCATGCACATGCATCTTTTGGTAGACGCGGATGAAGTTTTCTGCAAAACCACAAGATGTGCATGCAAATGGTGCTTTTTGCAGAACGCGCTCGTGGATTTCTACCAAACGACGTGCTAAGCATGCCGATGCTGCTCTTTTTAGCACCCGCGCACGCATTTGTGCGAAAACGCGTTTTAAGCATGCACATGCATCTTTTGGTAGACGCGGATGAAGTTTTCTGCAAAACCACAAGATGTGCATGCAAATGGTGCTTTTTGCAGAACGCGCACGTGGATTTCTACCAAACGACGTGCTAAGCATGCCGATGCTGCTCTTTTTAGCACCCGCGCACGGATTTGTGCGAAAACGCGTTTTAAGCATGCACATGCATCTTTTGGTAGACGCGGATGAAGTTTTCTGCAAAACCACAAGATGTGCATGCAAATGGTGCTTTTGGCAGAACGCGCACGTGGATTTCTACCAAACGACATGCTAAGCATGCCGATGCTGCTCTTTTTAGCACCCGCGCACGCATTTGTGCGAAAACGCGTTTTAAGCATGCACATGCATCTTTTGGTAGACGCGGATGAAGTTTTCTGCAAAACCACAAGATGTGCATGCAAATGGTGCTTTTTGCAGAACGCGCACGTGGATTTCTACCAAACGACGTGCTAAGCATGCCGATGCTGCTCTTTTTAGCACCCGCGCACGCATTTGTGCGAAAACGCGTTTTAAGCATGCACATGCATCTTTTGGTAGACGCGGATGAAGTTTTCTGCAAAACCACAAGATGTGCATGCAAATGGTGCTTTTTGCAGAACGCGCACGTGGATTTCTACCAAACGACGTGCTAAGCTTGCCGATCCTGCTCTTTTTAGCACCCGCGCACGGATTTGTGCGAAAACGCGTTTTAAGCATGCACATGCATCTTTTGGTAGACGCGGATGAAGTTTTCTGCAAAACCACAAGATGTGCATGCAAATGGTGCTTTTGGCAGAACGCGCACGTGGATTTCTACCAAACGACATGCTAAGCATGCCGATGCTGCTCTTTTTAGCACCCGCGCACGCATTTGTGCGAAAACGCCTTTTAAGCATGCACATGCATCTTTTGGTAGACGCGGATGAAGTTTTCTGCAAAACCACAAGATGTGCATGCAAATGGTGCTTTTTGCAGAACGCGCACGTGGATTTCTACCAAACGACGTGCTAAGCATGCCGATGCTGCTCTTTTTAGCACCCGCGCACGGATTTGTGCGAAAACGCGTTTTAAGCATGCACATGCATCTTTTGGTAGACGCGGATGAAGTTTTCTGCAAAACCACAAGATGTGCATGCAAATGGTGCTTTTGGCAGAACGCGCACGTGGATTTCTACCAAACGACGGGCTAAGCATGCCGATGCTGCTCTTTTTAGCACCCGCGCACGCATTTGTGCGAAAACGCGTTTTAAGCATGCACATGCATCTTTTGGTAGACGCGGATGATGTTTTCTGCAAAACCACAAGATGTGCATGCAAATGGTGCTTTTTGCAGAACGCGAACGTGGATTTCTACCAAACGACGTGCTAAGCATGCCGATGCTGCTATTTTTAGCACCCGCGCACGCATTTGTGCGAAAACGCGTTTTAAGCATGCACATGCATCTTTTGGTAGACGCGGATGAAGTTTTCTGCAAAACCACAAGATGTGCATGCAAATGGTGCTTTTTGCAGAACGCGCATGTGGATTTCTACCAAACGACGTGCTAAGCATGCCGATGCTGCTCTTTTTAGCACCCGCGCACGCATTTGTGCGAAAACGCGTTTTAAGCATGCACATGCATCTTTTGGTAGACGCGGATGAAGTTTTCTGCAAAACCACAAGATGTGCATGCAAATGGTGCTTTTTGCAGAACGCGCACGTGGATTTCTACCAAACGACGTGCTAAGCATGCCGATGCTGCTCTTTTTAGCACCCGCGCACGCATTTGTGCGAAAACGCGTTTTAAGCATGCACATGCATCTTTTGGTAGACGCGGATGAAGTTTTCTGCAAAACCACAAGATGTGCATGCAAATGGTGCTTTTTGCAGAACGCGCACGTGGATTTCTACCAAACGACGTGCTAAGCATGGCGATGCTGCTCTTTTTAGCACCCGCGCACGGATTTGTGCGAAAACGCGTTTTAAGCATGCACATGCATCTTTTGGTAGACGCGGATGAAGTTTTCTGCAAAACCACAAGATGTGCATGCAAATGGTGCTTTTTGCAGAACGCGCACGTGGATTTCTACCAAACGACGTGCTAAGTATGCCGATGCTGCTCTTCTTAGCACCCGCGCACGGATTTGTGCGAAAACGCGTTTTAAGCATGCACATGCATCTTTTGGTAGACGCGGATGAAGTTTTCTGCAAAACCACAAGATGTGCATGCAAATGGTGCTTTTGGCAGAACGCGCACGTGGATTTCTACCAAACGACGTGCTAAGCATGCCGATGCTGCTCTTTTTAGCACCCGCGCACGCATTTGTGCGAAAACGCATTTTAAGCATGCACATGCATCTTTTGGTAAACGCGGATGAAGTTTTCTGCAAAACCACAAGATGTGCATGCAAATGGTGCTTTTTGCAGAACGCGCACGTGGATTTCTACCAAACGACGTGCTAAGCATGCCGATGCTGCTCTTTTTAGCACCCGCGCACGCATTTGTGCGAAAACGCGTTTTAAGCATGCACATGCATCTTTTGGTAGACGCGGATGAAGTTTTCTGCAAAACCAGAAGATGTGCATGCAAATGGTGCTTTTTGCAGAACGCGCACGTGGATTTCTACCAAACGACGGGCTAAGCATGCCGATGCTGCTGTTTTTAGCACCCGCGCACGCATTTCTGCGAAAACGCGTTTTAAGCATGCACATGCATCTTTTGGTAGACACGGATGAAGTTTTCTGCAAAACCACAAGATGTGCATGCAAATGGTGCTTTTTGCAGAACGCGCACGTGGATTTCTACCAAACGACGTGCTAAGCATGCCGATGCTGCTCTTTTTAGCACCCGCGCACGGATTTGTGCGAAAACGCGTTTTAAGCATGCACATGCATCTTTTGGTAGACGCGGATGAAGTTTTCTGCAAAACCACAAGATGTGCATGCAAATGGTGCTTTTGGCAGAACGCGCACGTGGATTTCTACCAAACGACGTGCTAAGCATGCCGATGCTGCTCTTTTTAGCACCCGCGCACGCATTTGTGCGAAAACGCGTTTTAAGCATGCACATGCATCTTTTGGTAGACGCGGATGAAGTTTTCTGCAAAACCACAAGATGTGCATGCAAATGGTGCTTTTTGCAGAACGCGCTCGTGGATTTCTACCAAACGACGTGCTAAGCATGCCGATGCTGCTCTTTTTAGCACCCGCGCACGTATTTGTGCGAAAACGCGTTTTAAGCATGCACATGCATCTTTTGGTAGACGCGGATGAAGTTTTCTGCAAAACCACAAGATGTGCATGCAAATGGTGCTTTTTGCAGAACGCGCACGTGGATTTCTACCAAACGACGTGCTAAGCATGCCGATGCTGCTCTTTTTAGCACCCGCGCACGGATTTGTGCGAAAACGCGTTTTAAGCATGCACATGCATCTTTTGGTAGACGCGGATGAAGTTTTCTGCAAAACCACAAGATGTGCATGCAAATGGTGCTTTTGGCAGAACGCGCACGTGGATTTCTACCAAACGACGTGCTAAGCATGCCGATGCTGCTCTTTTTAGCACCCGCGCACGCATTTGTGCGGAAACGCGTTTTAAGCATGCACATGCATCTTTTGGTAGACGCGGATGAAGTTTTCTGCAAAACCACAAGATGTGCATGCAAATGGTGCTTTTTGCAGAACGCGCACGTGGATTTCTACCAAACGACGTGCTAAGCATGCCGATGCTGCTATTTTTAGCACCCGCGCACGCATTTGTGCGAAAACGCGTTTTAAGCATGCACATGCATCTTTTGGTAGACGCGGATGAAGTTTTCTGCAAAACCACAAGATGTGCATGCAAATGGTGCTTTTTGCAGAACGCGCACGTGGATTTCTACCAAACGACGTGCTAAGCATGCCGATGCTGCTCTTTTTAGCACCCGCGCACGCATTTGTGCGAAAACGCGTTTTAAGCATGCACATGCATCTTTTGGTAGACGCGGATGAAGTTTTCTGCAAAACCACAAGATGTGCATGCAAATGGTGCTTTTTGCAGAACGCGCACGTGGATTTCTACCAAACGACGTGCTAAGCATGCCGATGCTGCTCTTTTTAGCACCCGCGCACGGATTTGTGCGAAAACGCGTTTTAAGCATGCACATGCATCTTTTGGTAGACGCGGATGAAGTTTTCTGCAAAACCACAAGATGTGCATGCAAATGGTGCTTTTGGCAGAACGCGCACGTGGATTTCTACCAAACGACATGCTAAGCATGCCGATGCTGCTCTTTTTAGCACCCGCGCACGCATTTGTGCGAAAACGCGTTTTAAGCATGCACATGCATCTTTTGGTAGACGCGGATGAAGTTTTCTGCAAAACCACAAGATGTGCATGCAAATGGTGCTTTTTGCAGAACGCGCACGTGGATTTCTACCAAACGACGGGCTAAGCATGCCGATGCTGCTGTTTTTAGCACCCGCGCACGCATTTCTGCGAAAACGCGTTTTAAGCATGCACATGCATCTTTTGGTAGACACGGATGAAGTTTTCTGCAAAACCACAAGATGTGCATGCAAATGGTGCTTTTTGCAGAACGCGCACGTGGATTTCTACCAAACGACGTGCTAAGCATGCCGATGCTGCTCTTTTTAGCACCCGCGCACGGATTTGTGCGAAAACGCGTTTTAAGCATGCACATGCATCTTTTGGTAGACGCGGATGAAGTTTTCTGCAAAACCACAAGATGTGCATGCAAATGGTGCTTTTGGCAGAACGCGCACGTGGATTTCTACCAAACGACGTGCTAAGCATGCCGATGCTGCTCTTTTTAGCACCCGCGCACGCATTTGTGCGAAAACGCGTTTTAAGCATGCACATGCATCTTTTGGTAGACGCGGATGAAGTTTTCTGCAAAACCACAAGATGTGCATGCAAATGGTGCTTTTTGCAGAACGCGCTCGTGGATTTCTACCAAACGACGTGCTAAGCATGCCGATGCTGCTCTTTTTAGCACCCGCGCACGTATTTGTGCGAAAACGCGTTTTAAGCATGCACATGCATCTTTTGGTAGACGCGGATGAAGTTTTCTGCAAAACCACAAGATGTGCATGCAAATGGTGCTTTTTGCAGAACGCGCACGTGGATTTCTACCAAACGACGTGCTAAGCATGCCGATGCTGCTCTTTTTAGCACCCGCGCACGGATTTGTGCGAAAACGCGTTTTAAGCATGCACATGCATCTTTTGGTAGACGCGGATGAAGTTTTCTGCAAAACCACAAGATGTGCATGCAAATGGTGCTTTTGGCAGAACGCGCACGTGGATTTCTACCAAACGACGTGCTAAGCATGCCGATGCTGCTCTTTTTAGCACCCGCGCACGCATTTGTGCGGAAACGCGTTTTAAGCATGCACATGCATCTTTTGGTAGACGCGGATGAAGTTTTCTGCAAAACCACAAGATGTGCATGCAAATGGTGCTTTTTGCAGAACGCGCACGTGGATTTCTACCAAACGACGTGCTAAGCATGCCGATGCTGCTATTTTTAGCACCCGCGCACGCATTTGTGCGAAAACGCGTTTTAAGCATGCACATGCATCTTTTGGTAGACGCGGATGAAGTTTTCTGCAAAACCACAAGATGTGCATGCAAATGGTGCTTTTTGCAGAACGCGCACGTGGATTTCTACCAAACGACGTGCTAAGCATGCCGATGCTGCTCTTTTTAGCACCCGCGCACGCATTTGTGCGAAAACGCGTTTTAAGCATGCACATGCATCTTTTGGTAGACGCGGATGAAGTTTTCTGCAAAACCACAAGATGTGCATGCAAATGGTGCTTTTTGCAGAACGCGCACGTGGATTTCTACCAAACGACGTGCTAAGCATGCCGATGCTGCTCTTTTTAGCACCCGCGCACGGATTTGTGCGAAAACGCGTTTTAAGCATGCACATGCATCTTTTGGTAGACGCGGATGAAGTTTTCTGCAAAACCACAAGATGTGCATGCAAATGGTGCTTTTGGCAGAACGCGCACGTGGATTTCTACCAAACGACATGCTAAGCATGCCGATGCTGCTCTTTTTAGCACCCGCGCACGCATTTGTGCGAAAACGCGTTTTAAGCATGCACATGCATCTTTTGGTAGACGCGGATGAAGTTTTCTGCAAAACCACAAGATGTGCATGCAAATGGTGCTTTTTGCAGAACGCGCACGTGGATTTCTACCAAACGACGTGCTAAGCATGCCGATGCTGCTCTTTTTAGCACCCGCGCACGCATTTGTGCGAAAACGCGTTTTAAGCATGCACATGCATCTTTTGGTAGACGCGGATGAAGTTTTCTGCAAAACCACAAGATGTGCATGCAAATGGTGCTTTTTGCAGAACGCGCACGTGGATTTCTACCAAACGACGTGCTAAGCTTGCCGATCCTGCTCTTTTTAGCACCCGCGCACGGATTTGTGCGAAAACGCGTTTTAAGCATGCACATGCATCTTTTGGTAGACGCGGATGAAGTTTTCTGCAAAACCACAAGATGTGCATGCAAATGGTGCTTTTGGCAGAACGCGCACGTGGATTTCTACCAAACGACATGCTAAGCATGCCGATGCTGCTCTTTTTAGCACCCGCGCACGCATTTGTGCGAAAACGCCTTTTAAGCATGCACATGCATCTTTTGGTAGACGCGGATGAAGTTTTCTGCAAAACCACAAGATGTGCATGCAAATGGTGCTTTTTGCAGAACGCGCACGTGGATTTCTACCAAACGACGTGCTAAGCATGCCGATGCTGCTCTTTTTAGCACCCGCGCACGGATTTGTGCGAAAACGCGTTTTAAGCATGCACATGCATCTTTTGGTAGACGCGGATGAAGTTTTCTGCAAAACCACAAGATGTGCATGCAAATGGTGCTTTTGGCAGAACGCGCACGTGGATTTCTACCAAACGACGGGCTAAGCATGCCGATGCTGCTCTTTTTAGCACCCGCGCACGCATTTGTGCGAAAACGCGTTTTAAGCATGCACATGCATCTTTTGGTAGACGCGGATGATGTTTTCTGCAAAACCACAAGATGTGCATGCAAATGGTGCTTTTTGCAGAACGCGAACGTGGATTTCTACCAAACGACGTGCTAAGCATGCCGATGCTGCTATTTTTAGCACCCGCGCACGCATTTGTGCGAAAACGCGTTTTAAGCATGCACATGCATCTTTTGGTAGACGCGGATGAAGTTTTCTGCAAAACCACAAGATGTGCATGCAAATGGTGCTTTTTGCAGAACGCGCATGTGGATTTCTACCAAACGACGTGCTAAGCATGCCGATGCTGCTCTTTTTAGCACCCGCGCACGCATTTGTGCGAAAACGCGTTTTAAGCATGCACATGCATCTTTTGGTAGACGCGGATGAAGTTTTCTGCAAAACCACAAGATGTGCATGCAAATGGTGCTTTTTGCAGAACGCGCACGTGGATTTCTACCAAACGACGTGCTAAGCATGCCGATGCTGCTCTTTTTAGCACCCGCGCACGCATTTGTGCGAAAACGCGTTTTAAGCATGCACATGCATCTTTTGGTAGACGCGGATGAAGTTTTCTGCAAAACCACAAGATGTGCATGCAAATGGTGCTTTTTGCAGAACGCGCACGTGGATTTCTACCAAACGACGTGCTAAGCATGCCGATGCTGCTCTTTTTAGCACCCGCGCACGGATTTGTGCGAAAACGCGTTTTAAGCATTCACATGCATCTTTTGGTAGACGCGGATGAAGTTTTCTGCAAAACCACAAGATGTGCATGCAAATGGTGCTTTTTGCAGAACGCGCACGTGGATTTCTACCAAACGACGTGCTAAGTATGCCGATGCTGCTCTTCTTAGCACCCGCGCACGGATTTGTGCGAAAACGCGTTTTAAGCATGCACATGCATCTTTTGGTAGACGCGGATGAAGTTTTCTGCAAAACCACAAGATGTGCATGCAAATGGTGCTTTTGGCAGAACGCGCACGTGGATTTCTACCAAACGACGTGCTAAGCATGCCGATGCTGCTCTTTTTAGCACCCGCGCACGCATTTGTGCGAAAACGCATTTTAAGCATGCACATGCATCTTTTGGTAAACGCGGATGAAGTTTTCTGCAAAACCACAAGATGTGCATGCAAATGGTGCTTTTTGCAGAACGCGCACGTGGATTTCTACCAAACGACGTGCTAAGCATGCCGATGCTGCTCTTTTTAGCACCCGCGCACGCATTTGTGCGAAAACGCGTTTTAAGCATGCACATGCATCTTTTGGTAGACGCGGATGAAGTTTTCTGCAAAACCACAAGATGTGCATGCAAATGGTGCTTTTTGCAGAACGCGCACGTGGATTTCTACCAAACGACGGGCTAAGCATGCCGATGCTGCTCTTTTTAGCACCCGCGCACGGATTTGTGCGAAAACGCGTTTTAAGCATGCACATGCATCTTTTGGTAGACGCGGATGAAGTTTTCTGCAAAACCACAAGATGTGCATGCAAATGGTGCTTTTGGCAGAACGCGCACGTGGATTTCTACCAAACGACGTGCTAAGAATGCCGATGCTGCTCTTTTTAGCACCCGCGCACGCATTTGTGCGAAAACGCGTTTTAAGCATGCACATGCATCTTTTGGTAGACGCGGATGAAGTTTTCTGCAAAACCACAAGATGTGCATGCAAATGGTGCTTTTTGCAGAACGCGCTCGTGGATTTCTACCAAACGACGTGCTAAGCATGCCGATGCTGCTGTTTTTAGCACCCGCGCACGCATTTCTGCGAAAACGCGTTTTAAGCATGCACATGCATCTTTTGGTAGACACGGATGAAGTTTTCTGCAAAACCACAATGTGTGCATGCAAATGGTGCTTTTTGCAGAACGCGCACGTGGATTTCTACCAAACGACGTGCTAAGCATGCCGATGCTGCTCTTTTTAGCACCCGCGCACGGATTTGTGCGAAAACGCGTTTTAAGCATGCACATGCATCTTTTGGTAGACGCGGATGAAGTTTTCTGCAAAACCACAAGATGTGCATGCAAATGGTGCTTTTGGCAGAACGCGCACGTGGATTTCTACCAAACGACGTGCTAAGCATGCCGATGCTGCTCTTTTTAGCACCCGCGCACGCATTTGTGCGAAAACGCGTTTTAAGCATGCACATGCATCTTTTGGTAGACGCGGATGAAGTTTTCTGCAAAACCACAAGATGTGCATGCAAATGGTGCTTTTTGCAGAACGCGCTCGTGGATTTCTACCAAACGACGTGCTAAGCATGCCGATGCTGCTCTTTTTAGCACCCGCGCACGTATTTGTGCGAAAACGCGTTTTAAGCATGCACATGCATCTTTTGGTAGACGCGGATGAAGTTTTCTGCAAAACCACAAGATGTGCATGCAAATGGTGCTTTTTGCAGAACGCGCACGTGGATTTCTACCAAACGACGTGCTAAGCATGCCGATGCTGCTCTTTTTAGCACCCGCGCACGGATTTGTGCGAAAACGCGTTTTAAGCATGCACATGCATCTTTTGGTAGACGCGGATGAAGTTTTCTGCAAAACCACAAGATGTGCATGCAAATGGTGCTTTTGGCAGAACGCGCACGTGGATTTCTACCAAACGACGTGCTAAGCATGCCGATGCTGCTCTTTTTAGCACCCGCGCACGCATTTGTGCGGAAACGCGTTTTAAGCATGCACATGCATCTTTTGGTAGACGCGGATGAAGTTTTCTGCAAAACCACAAGATGTGCATGCAAATGGTGCTTTTTGCAGAACGCGCACGTGGATTTCTACCAAACGACGTGCTAAGCATGCCGATGCTGCTATTTTTAGCACCCGCGCACGCATTTGTGCGAAAACGCGTTTTAAGCATGCACATGCATCTTTTGGTAGACGCGGATGAAGTTTTCTGCAAAACCACAAGATGTGCATGCAAATGGTGCTTTTTGCAGAACGCGCACGTGGATTTCTACCAAACGACGTGCTAAGCATGCCGATGCTGCTCTTTTTAGCACCCGCGCACGCATTTGTGCGAAAACGCGTTTTAAGCATGCACATGCATCTTTTGGTAGACGCGGATGAAGTTTTCTGCAAAACCACAAGATGTGCATGCAAATGGTGCTTTTTGCAGAACGCGCACGTGGATTTCTACCAAACGACGTGCTAAGCATGCCGATGCTGCTCTTTTTAGCACCCGCGCACGCATTTGTGCGAAAACGCGTTTTAAGCATGCACATGCATCTTTTGGTAGACGCGGATGAAGTTTTCTGTAAAACCACAAGATGTGCATGCAAATGGTGCTTTTTGCAGAACGCGCACGTGGATTTCTACCAAACGACGTGCTAAGCATGCCGATGCTGCTCTTTTTAGCACCCGCGCACGGATTTGTGCGAAAACGCGTTTTAAGCATGCACATGCATCTTTTGGTAGACGCGGATGAAGTTTTCTGCAAAACCACAAGATGTGCATGCAAATGGTGCTTTTGGCAGAACGCGCACGTGGATTTCTACCAAACGACGTGCTAAGCATGCCGATGCTGCTCTTTTTAGCACCCGCGCACGCATTTGTGCGAAAACGCGTTTTAAGCATGCACATGCATCTTTTGGTAGACGCGGATGAAGTTTTCTGCAAAACCACAAGATGTGCATGCAAATGGTGCTTTTTGCAGAACGCGCACGTGGATTTCTACCAAATGACGTGCTAAGCATGCCGATGCTGCTATTTTTAGCACCCGCGCACGCATTTGTGCGAAAACGCGTTTTAAGCATGCACATGCATCTTTTGGTAGACGCGGATGAAGTTTTCTGCAAAACCACAAGATGTGCATGCAAATGGTGCTTTTTGCAGAACGCGCACGTGGATTTCTACCAAACGACGTGCTAAGCATGCCGATGCTGCTCTTTTTAGCACCCGCGCACGCATTTGTGCGAAAACGCGTTTTAAGCATGCACATGCATCTTTTGGTAGACGCGGATGAAGTTTTCTGCAAAACCACAAGATGTGCATGCAAATGGTGCTTTTTGCAGAACGCGCACGTGGATTTCTACCAAACCACGTGCTAAGCTTGCCGATGCTGCTCTTTTTAGCACCCGCGCACGGATTTGTGCGAAAACGCGTTTTAAGCACGCACATGCATCTTTTGGTAGACGCGGATGAACTTTTCTGCAAAACCACAAGATGTGCATGCAAATGGTGCTTTTGGCAGAACGCGCACGTGGATTTCTACCAAACGACGTGCTAAGCATGCCGATGCTGCTCTTTTTAGCACCCGCGCACGCATTTGTGCGAAAACGCGTTTTAAGCATGCACATGCATCTTTTGGTAGACGCGGATGAAGTTTTCTGCAAAACCACAAGATGTGCATGCAAATGGTGCTTTTTGCAGAACGCGCACGTGGATTTCTACCAAACGACGTGCTAAGCATGCCGATGCTGCTCTTTTTAGCACCCGCGCACGGATTTGTGCGAAAACGCGTTTTAAGCATGCACATGCATCTTTTGGTAGACGCGGATGAAGTTTTCTGCAAAACCACAAGATGTGCATGCAAATGGTGCTTTTGGCAGAACGCGCACGTGGATTTCTACCAAACGACGTGCTAAGCATGCCGATGCTGCTCTTTTTAGCACCCGCGCACGCATTTGTGCGAAAACGCGTTTTAGGCATGCACATGCATCTTTTGGTAGACGCGGATGAAGTTTTCTGCTAAACCACAAGATGTGCATGCAAATGGTGCTTTTGGCAGATCGCGCACGTGGATTTCTATCAAACGACGTGCTAAGCACGCCGATGCTGCTCTTTTTAGCACCCGCGCAAGCATTTGTGCGAAAACGCGTTTTAAGCATGCACATGCATCTTTTGGTAGACGCAGATGAAGTTTTCTGCAAAACAACAAGATGTGCATGCAAATGGTGCTTTTTGCAGAACGCGCACGTGGATTTCTACCAAACGACGTGCTAAGCATGCCGATGCTGCTCTTTTTAGCACCCGCGCACGGATTTGTGCGAAAACGCGTTTTAAGCATGCACATGCATCTTTTGGTAGACGCGGATGAAGTTTTCTGCAAAACCACAAGATGTGCATGCAAATGGTGCGTTTGGCAGAACGCGCACGTGGATTTCTACCAAATGACGTGCTAAGCATGCCGATGCTGCTATTTTTAGCACCCGCGCACGCATTTGTGCGAAAACGCGTTTTAAGCATGCACATGCATCTTTTGGTAGACGCGGATGAAGTTTTCTGCAAAACCACAAGATGTGCATGCAAATGGTGCTTTTTGCAGAACGCGCACGTGGATTTCTACCAAACGACGTGCTAAGCATGCCGATGCTGCTCTTTTTAGCACCCGCGCACGCATTTGTGCGAAAACGCGTTTTAAGCATGCACATGCATCTTTTGGTAGACGCGGATGAAGTTTTCTGCAAAACCACAAGATGTGCATGCAAATGGTGCTTTTTGCAGAACGCGCACGTGGATTTCTACCAAACCACGTGCTAAGCTTGCCGATGCTGCTCTTTTTAGCACCCGCGCACGGATTTGTGCGAAAACGCGTTTTAAGCACGCACATGCATCTTTTGGTAGACGCGGATGAAGTTTTCTGCAAAACCACAAGATGTGCATGCAAATGGTGATTTTGGCAGAACGCGCACGTGGATTTCTACCAAACGACGTGCTAAGCATGCCGATGCTGCTCTTTTTAGCACCCGCGCACGCATTTGTGCGAAAACGCGTTTTAAGCATGCACATGCATCTTTTGGTAGACGCGGATGAAGTTTTCTGCAAAACCACAAGATGTGCATGCAAATGGTGCTTTTTGCAGAACGCGCACGTGGATTTCTACCAAACGACGTGCTAAGCATGCCGATGCTGCTCTTTTTAGCACCCGCGCACGGATTTGTGCGAAAACGCGTTTTAAGCATGCACATGCATCTTTTGGTAGACGCGGATGAAGTTTTCTGCAAAACCACAAGATGTGCATGCAAATGGTGCTTTTGGCAGAACGCGCACGTGGATTTCTACCAAACGACGTGCTAAGCATGCCGATGCTGCTCTTTTTAGCACCCGCGCACGCATTTGTGCGAAAACGCGTTTTAAGCATGCACATGCATCTTTTGGTCGACGCGGATGAAGTTTTCTGCTAAACCACAAGATGTGCATGCAAATGGTGCTTTTGGCAGATCGCGCACGTGGATTTCTATCAAACGACGTGCTAAGCACGCCGATGCTGCTCTTTTTAGCACCCGCGCAAGCATTTGTGCGAAAACGCGTTTTAAGCATGCACATGCATCTTTTGGTAGACGCGGATGAAGTTTTCTGCAAAACAACAAGATGTGCATGCAAATGGTGCTTTTTGCAGAACGCGCACGTGGATTTCTACCAAACGACGTGCTAAGCATGCCGATGCTGCTCTTTTTAGCACCCGCGCACGGATTTGTGCGAAAACGCGTTTTAAGCATGCACATGCATCTTTTGGTAGACGCGGATGAAGTTTTCTGCAAAACCACAAGATGTGCATGCAAATGGTGCATTTGGCAGAACGCGCACGTGGATTTCTACCAAACGACGTGCTAAGCATGCCGATGCTGCTCTTTTTAGCACCCGCGCACGCATTTGTGCGAAAACGCGTTTTAAGCATGCACATGCATCTTTTGGTAGACGCGGATGAAGTTTTCTGCAAAACCACAAGATGTGCATGCAAATGGTGCTTTTTGCAGAACGCGCTCGTGGATTTCTACCAAACGACGTGCTAAGCATGCCGATGCTGCTCTTTTTAGCACCCGCGCACGCATTTGTGCGAAAACGCGTTTTAAGCATGCACATGCATCTTTTGGTAGACGCGGATGAAGTTTTCTGCAAAACCACAAGATGTGCATGCAAATGGTGCTTTTTGCAGAACGCGCTCGTGGATTTCTACCAAACGACGTGCTAAGCATGCCGATGCTGCTCTTTTTAGCACCCGCGCACGCATTTGTGCGAAAACGCGTTTTAAGCATGCACATGCATCTTTTGGTAGACGCGGATGAAGTTTTCTGCAAAACCACAAGATGTGCATGCAAATGGTGCTTTTTGCAGAACGCGCACGTGGATTTCTACCAAACGACGTGCTAAGCATGCCGATGCTGCTCTTTTTAGCACCCGCGCACGGATTTGTGCGAAAACGCGTTTTAAGCATGCACGTGCATCTTTTGGTAGACGCGGATGAAGTTTTCTGCAAAACCACAAGATGTGCATGCAAATGGTGCTTTTGGCAGAACGCGCACGTGGATTTCTACCAAACGACGTGCTAAGCATGCCGATGCTGCTCTTTTTAGCACCCGCGCACGCATTTGTGCGAAAACGCGTTTTAAGCATGCACATGCATCTTTTGGTAGACGCGGATGAAGTTTTCTGTAAAACCACAAGATGTGCATGCAAATGGTGCTTTTTGCAGAACGCGCGCGTGGATTTCTACCAAACGACGTGCTAAGCATGCCGCTGCTGCTCTTTTTAGCACCCGCGCACGGATTTGTGCGAAAACGCGTTTTAAGCATGCACATGCATCTTTTGGTAGACGCGGATGAAGTTTTCTGCAAAACCACAAGATGTGCATGCAAATGGTGCTTTTGGCAGAACGCGCACGTAGATTTCTACCAAACGACGTGCTAAGCATGCCGATGCTGCTCTTTTTAGCACCCGCGCACGCATTTGTGCGAAAACGCGTTTTAAGCATGCACATGCATCTTTTGGTAGACGCGGATGAAGTTTTCTGCAAAACCAATAGATGTGCATGCAAATGGTGCTTTTTGCAGAACGCGCACGTGGATTTCTACCAAACGACGTGCTAAGCATGCCGATGCTGCTCTTTTTAGCACCCGCGCACGCATTTGTGCGAAAACGCGTTTTAAGCATGCACATGCATCTTTTGGTAGACGCGGATGAAGTTTTCTGCAAAACCACAAGATGTGCATGCAAATGGTGCTTTTTGCAGAACGCGCACGTGGATTTCTACCAAACGACGTGCTAAGCATGCCGATGCTGCTCTTTTTAGCACCCGCGCACGCATTTGTGCGAAAACGCGTTTTAAGCATGCACATGCATCTTTTGGTAGACGCGGATGAAGTTTTCTGCAAAACCGCAAGATGTGCATGCAAATGGTGCTTTTTGCAGAACGCGCACGTGGATTTCTACCAAACGACGTGCTAAGCTTGCCGATGCTGCTCTTTTTAGCACCCGCGCACGGATTTGTGCGAAAACGCGTTTTAAGCATGCACATGCATCTTTTGGTAGACGCGGATGAAGTTTTCTGCAAAACCACAAGATGTGCATGCAAATGGTGCTTTTGGCAGAACGCGCACGTGGATTTCTACCAAACGACGTGCTAAGCATGCCGATGCTGCTCTTTTTAGCACCCGCGCACGCATTTGTGCGAAAACGCGTTTTAAGCATGCACATGCATCTTTTGGTAGACGCGGATGAAGTTTTTTGCAAAACCACAAGATGTGCATGCAAATGGTGCTTTTTGCAGAACGCGCACGTGGATTTCTACCAAACGACGTGCTAAGCATGCCGATGCTGCTCTTTTTAGCACCCGCGCACGGATTTGTGCGAAAACGCGTTTTAAGCATGCACATGCATCTTTTGGTAGACGCGGATGAAGTTTTCTGCAAAACCACAAGATGTGCATGCAAATGGTGCTTTTGGCAGAACGCGCACGTGGATTTCTACCAAACGACGTGCTAAGCATGCCGATGCTGCTCTTTTTAGCACCCGCGCACGCATTTGTGCGAAAACGCGTTTTAAGCATGCACATGCATCTTTTGGTAGACGCGGATGAAGTTTTCTGCAAAACCACAAGATGTGCATGCAAATGGTGCTTTTTGCAGAACGCGCTCGTGGATTTCTACCAAACGACGTGCTAAGCATGCCGATGCTGCTCTTTTTAGCACCCGCGCACGCATTTGTGCGAAAACGCGTTTTAAGCATGCACATGCGTCTTTTGGTAGACGCGGATGAAGTTTTCTGCAAAACCACAAGATGTGCATGCAAATGGTGCTTTTTGCAGAACGCGCACGTGGATTTCTACCAAACGACGTGCTAAGCATGCCGATGCTGCTCTTTTTAGCACCCGCGCACGGATTTGTGCGAAAACGCGTTTTAAGCATGCACATGCATCTTTTGGTAGACGCGGATGAAGTTTTCTGCAAAACCACAAGATGTGCATGCAAATGGTGCTTTTGGCAGAACGCGCACGTGGATTTCTACCAAACGACGTGCTAAGCATGCCGATGCTGCTTTTTTTAGCACCCGCGCACGCATTTGTGCGAAAACGCATTTTAAGCATGCACATGCATCTTTTGGTAGACGCGGATGAAGTTTTCTGCAAAACCACAAGATGTGCATGCAAATGGTGCTTTTTGCAGAACGCGCACGTGGATTTCTACCAAACGACGTGCTAAGCATGCCGATGCTGCTCTTTTTAGCACACGCGCACGCATTTGTGCGAAAACGCGTTTTAAGCATGCACATGCATCTTTTGGTAGACGCGGATGAAGTTTTCTGCAAAACCACAAGATGTGCATGCAAATGGTGCTTTTTGCAGAACGCGCACGTGGATTTCTACCAAACGACGGGCTAAGCATGCCGATGCTGCTCTTTTTAGCACCCGCGCACGGATTTGTGCGAAAACGCGTTTTAAGCATGCACATGCATCTTTTGGTAGACGCGGATGAAGTTTTCTGCAAAACCACAAGATGTGCATGCAAATGGTGCTTTTGGCAGAACGCGCACGTGGATTTCTACCAAACGACGTGCTAAGCATGCCGATGCTGCTCTTTTTAGCACCCGCGCACGCATTTGTGCGAAAACGCGTTTTAAGCATGCACATGCATCTTTTGGTAGACGCGGATGAAGTTTTCTGCAAAACCACAAGATGTGCATGCAAATGGTGCTTTTTGCAGAACGCGCACGTGGATTTCTACCAAACGACGTGCTAAGCATGCCGATGCTGCTCTTTTTAGCACCCGCGCACGCATTTGTGCGAAAACGCGTTTTAAGCATGCACATGCATCTTTTGGTAGACGCGGATGAAGTTTTCTGCAAAACCACAAGATGTGCATGCAAATGGTGCTTTTTGCAGAACGCGCACGTGGATTTCTACCAAACGACGTGCTAAGCATGCCGATGCTGCTCTTTTTAGCACCCGCGCACGCATTTGTGCGAAAACGCGTTTTAAGCATGCACATGCATCTTTTGGTAGACGCGGATGAAGTTTTCTGCAAAACCACAAGATGTGCATGCAAATGGTGCTTTTGGCAGAACGCGCACGTAGATTTCTACCAAACGACGTGCTAAGCATGCCGATGCTGCTCTTTTTAGCACCCGCGCACGCATTTGTGCGAAAACGCGTTTTAAGCATGCACATGCATCTTTTGGTAGACGCGGATGAAGTTTTCTGCAAAACCACAAGATGTGCATGCAAATGGTGCTTTTTGCAGAACGCGCACGTGGATTTCTACCAAACGACGTGCTAAGCATGCCGATGCTGCTCTTTTTAGCACCCGCGCACGCATTTGTGCGAAAACGCGTTTTAAGCATGCACATGCATCTTTTGGTAGACGCGGATGAAGTTTTCTGCAAAACCACAAGATGTGCATGCAAATGGTGCTTTTTGCAGAACGCGCACGTGGATTTCTACCAAACGACGTGCTAAGCATGCCGATGCTGCTCTTTTTAGCACCCGCGCACGCATTTGTGCGAAAACGCGTTTTAAGCATGCACATGCATCTTTTGGTAGACGCGGATGAAGTTTTCTGCAAAACCACAAGATGTGCATGCAAATGGTGCTTTTTGCAGAACGCGCACGTGGATTTCTACCAAACGACGTGCTAAGCTTGCCGATGCTGCTCTTTTTAGCACCCGCGCACGGATTTGTGCGAAAACGCGTTTTAAGCATGCACATGCATCTTTTGGTAGACGCGGATGAAGTTTTCTGCAAAACCACAAGATGTGCATGCAAATGGTGCTTTTGGCAGAACGCGCACGTGGATTTCTACCAAACGACGTGCTAAGCATGCCGATGCTGCTCTTTTTAGCACCCGCGCACGCATTTGTGCGAAAACGCGTTTTAAGCATGCACATGCATCTTTTGGTAGACGCGGATGAAGTTTTTTGCAAAACCACAAGATGTGCATGCAAATGGTGCTTTTTGCAGAACGCGCACGTGGATTTCTACCAAACGACGTGCTAAGCATGCCGATGCTGCTCTTTTTAGCACCCGCGCACGGATTTGTGCGAAAACGCGTTTTAAGCATGCACATGCATCTTTTGGTAGACGCGGATGAAGTTTTCTGCAAAACCACAAGATGTGCATGCAAATGGTGCTTTTGGCAGAACGCGCACGTGGATTTCTACCAAACGACGTGCTAAGCATGCCGATGCTGCTCTTTTTAGCACCCGCGCACGCATTTGTGCGAAAACGCGTTTTAAGCATGCACATGCATCTTTTGGTAGACGCGGATGAAGTTTTCTGCAAAACCACAAGATGTGCATGCAAATGGTGCTTTTTGCAGAACGCGCTCGTGGATTTCTACCAAACGACGTGCTAAGCATGCCGATGCTGCTCTTTTTAGCACCCGCGCACGCATTTGTGCGAAAACGCGTTTTAAGCATGCACATGCGTCTTTTGGTAGACGCGGATGAAGTTTTCTGCAAAACCACAAGATGTGCATGCAAATGGTGCTTTTTGCAGAACGCGCACGTGGATTTCTACCAAACGACGTGCTAAGCATGCCGATGCTGCTCTTTTTAGCACCCGCGCACGGATTTGTGCGAAAACGCGTTTTAAGCATGCACATGCATCTTTTGGTAGACGCGGATGAAGTTTTCTGCAAAACCACAAGATGTGCATGCAAATGGTGCTTTTGGCAGAACGCGCACGTGGATTTCTACCAAACGACGTGCTAAGCATGCCGATGCTGCTTTTTTTAGCACCCGCGCACGCATTTGTGCGAAAACGCATTTTAAGCATGCACATGCATCTTTTGGTAGACGCGGATGAAGTTTTCTGCAAAACCACAAGATGTGCATGCAAATGGTGCTTTTTGCAGAACGCGCACGTGGATTTCTACCAAACGACGTGCTAAGCATGCCGATGCTGCTCTTTTTAGCACACGCGCACGCATTTGTGCGAAAACGCGTTTTAAGCATGCACATGCATCTTTTGGTAGACGCGGATGAAGTTTTCTGCAAAACCACAAGATGTGCATGCAAATGGTGCTTTTTGCAGAACGCGCACGTGGATTTCTACCAAACGACGGGCTAAGCATGCCGATGCTGCTCTTTTTAGCACCCGCGCACGGATTTGTGCGAAAACGCGTTTTAAGCATGCACATGCATCTTTTGGTAGACGCGGATGAAGTTTTCTGCAAAACCACAAGATGTGCATGCAAATGGTGCTTTTGGCAGAACGCGCACGTGGATTTCTACCAAACGACGTGCTAAGCATGCCGATGCTGCTCTTTTTTGCACCCGCGCACGCATTTGTGCGAAAACGCGTTTTAAGCATGCACATGCATCTTTTGGTAGACGCGGATGAAGTTTTCTGCAAAACCACAAGATGTGCATGCAAATGGTGCTTTTTGCAGAACGCGCTCGTGGATTTCTACCAAACGACGTGCTAAGCATGCCGATGCTGCTGTTTTTAGCACCCGCGCACGCATTTCTGCGAAAACGCGTTTTAAGCATGCACATGCATCTTTTGGTAGACACGGATGAAGTTTTCTGCAAAACCACAAGATGTGCATGCAAATGGTGCTTTTTGCAGAACGCGCACGTGGATTTCTACCAAACGACGTGCTAAGCATGCCGATGCTGCTCTGTTTAGCACCCGCGCACGGATTTGTGCGAAAACGCGTTTTAAGCATGCACATGCATCTTTTGGTAGACGCGGATGAAGTTTTCTGCAAAACCACAAGATGTGCATGCAAATGGTGCTTTTGGCAGAACGCGCACGTGGATTTCTACCAAACGACGTGCTAAGCATGCCGATGCTGCTCTTTTTAGCACCCGCGCACGCATTTGTGCGAAAAGGCGTTTTAAGCATGCACATGCATCTTTTGGTAGACGCGGATGAAGTTTTCTGCAAAACCACAAGATGTGCATGCAAATGGTGCTTTTTGCAGAACGCGCTCGTGGATTTCTACCAAACGACGTGCTAAGCATGCCGATGCTGCTCTTTTTAGCACCCGCGCACGCATTTGTGCGAAAACGCGTTTTAAGCATGCACATGCATCTTTTGGTAGACGCGGATGAAGTTTTCTGTAAAACCACAAGATGTGCATGCAAATGGTGCTTTTTGCAGAACGCGCACGTGGATTTCTACCAAACGACGTGCTAAGCATGCCGATGCTGCTCTTTTTAGCACCCGCGCACGGATTTGTGCGAAAACGCGTTTTAAGCATGCACATGCATCTTTTGGTAGACGCGGATGAAGTTTTCTGCAAAACCACAAGATGTGCATACAAATGGTGCTTTTGGCAGAACGCGCACGTGTATTTCTACCAAACGACGTGCTAAGCATGCCGATGCTGCTCTTTTTAGCACCCGCGCACGCATTTGTGCGAAAACGCGTTTTAAGCATGCACATGCATCTTTTGGTAGACGCGGATGAAGTTTTCTGTAAAACCACAAGATGTGCATGCAAATGGTGCTTTTTGCAGAACGCGCACGTGGATTTCTACCAAACGACGTGCTAAGCATGCCGATGCTGCTCTTTTTAGCACCCGCGCACGGATTTGTGCGAAAACGCGTTTTAAGCATGCACATGCATCTTTTGGTAGACGCGGATGAAGTTTTCTGCAAAACCACAAGATGTGCATGCAAATGGTGCTTTTGGCAGAACGCGCACGTGGATTTCTACCAAATGACGTGCTAAGCATGCCGATGCTGCTCTTTTTAGCACCCGCGCACGCATTTGTGCGAAAACGCGTTTTAAGCATGCACATGCATCTTTTGGTAGACGCGGATGAAGTTTTCTGCAAAACCACAAGATGTGCATGCAAATGGTGCTTTTTGCAGAACGCGCACGTGGATTTCTACCAAACGACGTGCTAAGCATGCCGATGCTGCTCTTTTTAGCACCCGCGCACGCATTTGTGCGAAAACGCGTTTTAAGCATGCACATGCATCTTTTGGTAGACGCGGATGAAGTTTTCTGCAAAACCACAAGATGTGCATGCAAATGGTGCTTTTGGCAGAACGCGCACGTGGATTTCTACCAAACGACGTGCTAAGCATGCCGATGCTGCTCTTTTTAGCACCCGCGCACGCATTTGTGCGAAAACGCGTTTTAAGCATGCACATGCATCTTTTGGTAGACGCGGATGAAGTTTTTTGCAAAACCACAAGATGTGCATGCAAATGGTGCTTTTTGCAGAACGCGCACGTGGATTTCTACCAAACGACGTGCTAAGCATGCCGATGCTGCTCTTTTTAGCACCCGCGCACGGATTTGTGCGAAAACGCGTTTTAAGCATGCACATGCATCTTTTGGTAGACGCGGATGAAGTTTTCTGCAAAACCACAAGATGTGCATGCAAATGGTGCTTTTGGCAGAACGCGCACGTGGATTTCTACCAAACGACGTGCTAAGCATGCCGATGCTGCTCTTTTTAGCACCTGCGCACGCATTTGTGCGAAAACGCGTTTTAAGCATGCACATGCATCTTTTGGTAGACGCGGATGAAGTTTTCTGCAAAACCACAAGATGTGCATGCAAATGGTGCTTTTTGCAGAACGCGCTCGTGGATTTCTACCAAACGACGTGCTAAGCATGCCGATGCTGCTCTTTTTAGCACCCGCGCACGCATTTGTGCGAAAACGCGTTTTAAGCATGCACATGCGTCTTTTGGTAGACGCGGATGAAGTTTTCTGCAAAACCACAAGATTTGCATGCAAATGGTGCTTTTTGCAGAACGCGCACGTGGATTTCTACCAAACGACGTGCTAAGCATGCCGATGCTGCTCTTTTTAGCACCCGCGCACGGATTTGTGCGAAAACGCGTTTTAAGCATGCACATGCATCTTTTGGTAGACGCGGATGAAGTTTTCTGCAAAACCACAAGATGTGCATGCAAATGGTGCTTTTGGCAGAACGCGCACGTGGATTTCTACCAAACGACGTGCTAAGCATGCCGATGCTGCTCTTTTAGCACCCGCGCACGCATTTGTGCGAAAACGCGTTTTAAGCATGCACATGCATCTTTTGGTAGACGCGGATGAAGTTTTCTGCAAAACCACAAGATGTGCATGCAAATGGTGCTTTTTGCAGAACGCGCTCGTGGATTTCTACCAAACGACGTGCTAAGCATGCCGATGCTGCTCTTTTTAGCACCCGCGCACGCATTTGTGCGAAAACGCGTTTTAAGCATGCACATGCATCTTTTGGTAGACGCGGATGAAGTTTTCTGCAAAACCACAAGATGTGCATGCAAATGGTGCTTTTTGCAGAACGCGCACGTGGATTTCTACCAAACCACGTGCTAAGCATGCCGATGCTGCTCTTTTTAGCACCCGCGCACGGATTTGCGCGAAAACGCGTTTTAAGCATGCACATGCATCTTTTGGTAGACGCGGATGAAGTTTTCTGCAAAACCACAAGATGTGCATGCAAATGGTGCTTTTGGCAGAACGCGCACGTGGATTTCTACCAAACGACGTGCTAAGCATGCCGATGCTGCTCTTTTTAGCACCCGCGCACGCATTTGTGCGAAAACGCGTTTTAAGCATGCACATGCATCTTTTGGTAGACGCGGATGAAGTTTTCTGCAAAACCACAAGATGTGCATGCAAATGGTGCTTTTTGCAGAACGCGCTCGTGGATTTCTACCAAACGACGTGCTAAGCATGCCGATGCTGCTCTTTTTAGCACCCGCGCACGCATTTGTGCGAAAACGCGTTTTAAGCATGCACATGCATCTTTTGGTAGACGCGGATGAAGTTTTCTGCAAAACCACAAGATGTGCATGCAAATGGTGCTTTTTGCAGAACGCGCACGTGGATTTCTACCAAACGACGTGCTAAGCATGCCGATGCTGCTCTTTTTAGCACCCGCGCACGGATTTGTGCGAAAACGCGTTTTAAGCATGCACATGCATCTTTTGGTAGACGCGGATGAAGTTTTCTGCAAAACCACAAGATGTGCATGCAAATGGTGCTTTTGGCAGAACGCGCACGTGGATTTCTACCAAACGACATGCTAAGCATGCCGATGCTGCTCTTTTTAGCACCCGCGCACGCATTTGTGCGAAAACGCGTTTTAAGCATGCACATGCATCTTTTGGTAGACGCGGATGAAGTTTTCTGCAAAACCACAAGATGTGCATGCAAATGGTGCTTTTTGCAGAACGCGCACGTAGATTTCTACCAAACGACGTGCTAAGCATGCCGATGCTGCTCTTTTTAGCACCCGCGCACGCATTTGTGCGAAAACGCGTTTTAAGCATGCACATGCATCTTTTGGTAGACGCGGATGAAGTTTTCTGCAAAACCACAAGATGTGCATGCAAATGGTGCTTTTTGCAGAACGCGCACGTGGATTTCTACCAAACGACGTGCTAAGCTTGCCGATGCTGCTCTTTTTAGCACCCGCGCACGGATTTGTGCGAAAACTCGTTTTAAGCATGCACATGCATCTTTTGGTAGACGCGGATGAAGTTTTCTGCAAAACCACAAGATGTGCATGCAAATGGTGCTTTTTGCAGAACGCGCACGTGGATTTCTACCAAACGACGTGCTAAGCATGCCGATGCTGCTCTTTTTAGCACCCGCGCACGCATTTGTGCGAAAACGCGTTTTAAGCATGCACATGCATCTTTTGGTAGACGCGGATGAAGTTTTCTGCAAAACCACAAGATGTGCATGCAAATGGTGCTTTTGGCAGAACGCGCACGTGGATTTCTACCAAACGACCGTGCTAAGCATGCCGATGCTGCTCTTTTTAGCACCCGCGCACGCATTTGTGCGAAAACGCGTTTTAAGCATGCACATGCATCTTTTGGTAGACGCGGATGAAGTTTTTTGCAAAACCACAAGATGTGCATGCAAATGGTGCTTTTTGCAGAACGCGCACGTGGATTTCTACCAAACGACGTGCTAAGCATGCCGATGCTGCTCTTTTTAGCACCCGCGCACGGATTTGTGCGAAAACGCGTTTTAAGCATGCACATGCATCTTTTGGTAGACGCGGATGAAGTTTTCTGCAAAACCACAAGATGTGCATGCAAATGGTGCTTTTGGCAGAACGCGCACGTGGATTTCTACCAAACGACGTGCTAAGCATGCCGATGCTGCTCTTTTTAGCACCTGCGCACGCATTTGTGCGAAAACGCGTTTTAAGCATGCACATGCATCTTTTGGTAGACGCGGATGAAGTTTTCTGCAAAACCACAAGATGTGCATGCAAATGGTGCTTTTTGCAGAACGCGCTCGTGGATTTCTACCAAACGACGTGCTAAGCATGCCGATGCTGCTCTTTTTAGCACCCGCGCACGCATTTGTGCGAAAACGCGTTTTAAGCATGCACATGCGTCTTTTGGTAGACGCGGATGAAGTTTTCTGCAAAACCACAAGATGTGCATGCAAATGGTGCTTTTTGCAGAACGCGCACGTGGATTTCTACCAAACGACGTGCTAAGCATGCCGATGCTGCTCTTTTTAGCACCCGCGCACGGATTTGTGCGAAAACGCGTTTTAAGCATGCACATGCATCTTTTGGTAGACGCGGATGAAGTTTTCTGCAAAACCACAAGATGTGCATGCAAATGGTGCTTTTGGCAGAACGCGCACGTGGATTTCTACCAAACGACGTGCTAAGCATGCCGATGCTGCTCTTTTAGCACCCGCGCACGCATTTGTGCGAAAACGCGTTTTAAGCATGCACATGCATCTTTTGGTAGACGCGGATGAAGTTTTCTGCAAAACCACAAGATGTGCATGCAAATGGTGCTTTTTGCAGAACGCGCTCGTGGATTTCTACCAAACGACGTGCTAAGCATGCCGATGCTGCTCTTTTTAGCACCCGCGCACGCATTTGTGCGAAAACGCGTTTTAAGCATGCACATGCATCTTTTGGTAGACGCGGGTGAAGTTTTCTGCAAAACCACAAGATGTGCATGCAAATGGTGCTTTTTGCAGAACGCGCACGTGGATTTCTACCAAACGACGTGCTAAGCATGCCGATGCTGCTCTTTTTAGCACCCGCGCACGGATTTGTGCGAAAACGCGTTTTAAGCATGCACATGCATCTTTTGGTAGACGCGGATGAAGTTTTCTGCAAAACCACAAGATGTGCATGCAAATGGTGCTTTTGGCAGAACGCGCACGTGGATTTCTACCAAACGACATGCTAAGCATGCCGATGCTGCTCTTTTTAGCACCCGCGCACGCATTTGTGCGAAAACGCGTTTTAAGCATGCACATGCATCTTTTGGTAGACGCGGATGAAGTTTTCTGCAAAACCACAAGATGTGCATGCAAATGGTGCTTTTTGCAGAACGCGCACGTGGATTTCTACCAAACGACGTGCTAAGCATGCCGATGCTGCTCTTTTTAGCACCCGCGCACGCATTTGTGCGAAAACGCGTTTTAAGCATGCACATGCATCTTTTGGTAGACGCGGATGAAGTTTTCTGCAAAACCACAAGATGTGCATGCAAATGGTGCTTTTTGCAGAACGCGCACGTGGATTTCTACCAAACGACGTGCTAAGCTTGCCGATGCTGCTCTTTTTAGCACCCGCGCACGGATTTGTGCGAAAACGCGTTTTAAGCATGCACATGCATCTTTTGGTAGACGCGGATGAAGTTTTCTGCAAAACCACAAGATGTGCATGCAAATGGTGCTTTTGGCAGAACGCGCACGTGGATTTCTACCAAACGACATGCTAAGCATGCCGATGCTGCTCTTTTTAGCACCCGCGCACGCATTTGTGCGAAAACGCCTTTTAAGCATGCACATGCATCTTTTGGTAGACGCGGATGAAGTTTTCTGCAAAACCACAAGATGTGCATGCAAATGGTGCTTTTTGCAGAAAGCGCACGTGGATTTCTACGAAACGACGTGCTAAGCATGCCGATGCTGCTCTTTTTAGCACCCGCGCACGGATTTGTGCGAAAACGCGTTTTAAGCATGCACATGCATCTTTTGGTAGACGCGGATGAAGTTTTCTGCAAAACCACAAGATGTGCATGCAAATGGTGCTTTTGGCAGAACGCGCACGTGGATTTCTACCAAACGACGGGCTAAGCATGCCGATGCTGCTCTTTTTAGCACCCGCGCACGCATTTGTGCGAAAACGCGTTTTAAGCATGCACATGCATCTTTTGGTAGACGCGGATGATGTTTTCTGCAAAACCACAAGATGTGCATGCAAATGGTGCTTTTTGCAGAACGCGAACGTGGATTTCTACCAAACGACGTGCTAAGCATGCCGATGCTGCTATTTTTAGCACCCGCGCACGCATTTGTGCGAAAACGCGTTTTAAGCATGCACATGCATCTTTTGGTAGACGCGGATGAAGTTTTCTGCAAAACCACAAGATGTGCATGCAAATGGTGCTTTTGGCAGAACGCGCACGTGGATTTCTACCAAACGACGTGCTAAGAATGCCGATGCTGCTCTTTTTAGCACCCGCGCACGCATTTGTACGAAAACGCGTTTTAAGCATGCACATGCATCTTTTGGTAGACGCGGATGAAGTTTTCTGCAAAACCACAAGATGTGCATGCAAATGGTGCTTTTTGCAGAACGCGCTCGTGGATTTCTACCAAACGACGTGCTAAGCATGCCGATGCTGCTGTTTTTAGCACCCGCGCACGCATTTCTGCGAAAACGCGTTTTAAGCATGCACATGCATCTTTTGGTAGACACGGATGAAGTTTTCTGCAAAACCACAAGATGTGCATGCAAATGGTGCTTTTTGCAGAACGCGCACGTGGATTTCTACCAAACGACGTGCTAAGCATGCCGATGCTGCTCTTTTTAGCACCCGCGCACGGATTTGTGCGAAAACGCGTTTTAAGCATGCACATGCATCTTTTGGTAGACGCGGATGAAGTTTTCTGCAAAACCACAAGATGTGCATGCAAATGGTGCTTTTTGCAGAAAGCGCACGTGGATTTCTACGAAACGACGTGCTAAGCATGCCGATGCTGCTCTTTTTAGCACCCGCGCACGGATTTGTGCGAAAACGCGTTTTAAGCATGCACATGCATCTTTTGGTAGACGCGGATGAAGTTTTCTGCAAAACCACAAGATGTGCATGCAAATGGTGCTTTTGGCAGAACGCGCACGTGGATTTCTACCAAACGACGGGCTAAGCATGCCGATGCTGCTCTTTTTAGCACCCGCGCACGCATTTGTGCGAAAACGCGTTTTAAGCATGCACATGCATCTTTTGGTAGACGCGGATGATGTTTTCTGCAAAACCACAAGATGTGCATGCAAATGGTGCTTTTTGCAGAACGCGAACGTGGATTTCTACCAAACGACGTGCTAAGCTTGCCGATGCTGCTCTTTTTAGCACCCGCGCACGGATTTGTGCGAAAACGCGTTTTAAGCATGCACATGCATCTTTTGGTAGACGCGGATGAAGTTTTCTGCAAAACCACAAGATGTGCATGCAAATGGTGCTTTTGGCAGAACGCGCACGTGGATTTCTACCAAACGACATGCTAAGCATGCCGATGCTGCTCTTTTTAGCACCCGCGCACGCATTTGTGCGAAAACGCCTTTTAAGCATGCACATGCATCTTTTGGTAGACGCGGATGAAGTTTTCTGCAAAACCACAAGATGTGCATGCAAATGGTGCTTTTTGCAGAAAGCGCACGTGGATTTCTACGAAACGACGTGCTAAGCATGCCGATGCTGCTCTTTTTAGCACCCGCGCACGGATTTGTGCGAAAACGCGTTTTAAGCATGCACATGCATCTTTTGGTAGACGCGGATGAAGTTTTCTGCAAAACCACAAGATGTGCATGCAAATGGTGCTTTTGGCAGAACGCGCACGTGGATTTCTACCAAACGACGGGCTAAGCATGCCGATGCTGCTCTTTTTAGCACCCGCGCACGCATTTGTGCGAAAACGCGTTTTAAGCATGCACATGCATCTTTTGGTAGACGCGGATGATGTTTTCTGCAAAACCACAAGATGTGCATGCAAATGGTGCTTTTTGCAGAACGCGAACGTGGATTTCTACCAAACGACGTGCTAAGCATGCCGATGCTGCTATTTTTAGCACCCGCGCACGCATTTGTGCGAAAACGCGTTTTAAGCATGCACATGCATCTTTTGGTAGACGCGGATGAAGTTTTCTGCAAAACCACAAGATGTGCATGCAAATGGTGCTTTTGGCAGAACGCGCACGTGGATTTCTACCAAACGACGTGCTAAGAATGCCGATGCTGCTCTTTTTAGCACCCGCGCACGCATTTGTACGAAAACGCGTTTTAAGCATGCACATGCATCTTTTGGTAGACGCGGATGAAGTTTTCTGCAAAACCACAAGATGTGCATGCAAATAGTGCTTTTTGCAGAACGCGCTCGTGGATTTCTACCAAACGACGTGCTAAGCATGCCGATGCTGCTGTTTTTAGCACCCGCGCACGCATTTCTGCGAAAACGCGTTTTAAGCATGCACATGCATCTTTTGGTAGACACGGATGAAGTTTTCTGCAAAACCACAAGATGTGCATGCAAATGGTGCTTTTTGCAGAACGCGCACGTGGATTTCTACCAAACGACGTGCTAAGCATGCCGATGCTGCTCTTTTTAGCACCCGCGCACGGATTTGTGCGAAAACGCGTTTTAAGCATGCACATGCATCTTTTGGTAGACGCGGATGAAGTTTTCTGCAAAACCACAAGATGTGCATGCAAATGGTGCTTTTGGCAGAACGCGCACGTGGATTTCTACCAAACGACGTGCTAAGCATGCCGATGCTGCTCTTTTTAGCACCCGCGCACGCATTTGTGCGAAAACGCGTTTTAAGCATGCACATGCATCTTTTGGTAGACGCGGATGAAGTTTTCTGCAAAACCACAAGATGTGCATGCAAATGGTGCTTTTTGCAGAACGCGCTCGTGGATTTCTACCAAACGACGTGCTAAGCATGCCGATGCTGCTCTTTTTAGCACCCGCGCACGTATTTGTGCGAAAACGCGTTTTAAGCATGCACATGCATCTTTTGGTAGACGCGGATGAAGTTTTCTGCAAAACCACAAGATGTGCATGCAAATGGTGCTTTTTGCAGAACGCGCACGTGGATTTCTACCAAACGACGTGCTAAGCATGCCGATGCTGCTCTTTTTAGCACCCGCGCACGGATTTGTGCGAAAACGTGTTTTAAGCATGCACATGCATCTTTTGGTAGACGCGGATGAAGTTTTCTGCAAAACCACAAGATGTGCATGCAAATGGTGCTTTTGGCAGAACGCGCACGTGGATTTCTACCAAACGACGTGCTAAGCATGCCGATGCTGCTCTTTTTAGCACCCGCGCACGCATTTGTGCGGAAACGCGTTTTAAGCATGCACATGCATCTTTTGGTAGACGCGGATGAAGTTTTCTGCAAAACCACAAGATGTGCATGCAAATGGTGCTTTTTGCAGAACGCGCACGTGGATTTTTACCAAACGACGTGCTAAGCATGCCGATGCTGCTATTTTTAGCACCCGCGCACGCATTTGTGCGAAAACGCGTTTTAAGCATGCACATGCATCTTTTGGTAGACGCGGATGAAGTTTTCTGCAAAACCACAAGATGTGCATGCAAATGGTGCTTTTTGCAGAACGCGCACGTGGATTTCTACCAAACGACGTGCTAAGCATGCCGATGCTGCTCTTTTTAGCACCCGCGCACGCATTTGTGCGAAAACGCGTTTTAAGCATGCACATGCATCTTTTGGTAGACGCGGATGAAGTTTTCTGCAAAACCACAAGATGTGCATGCAAATGGTGCTTTTTGCAGAACGCGCACGTGGATTTCTACCAAACCACGTGCTAAGCTTGCCGATGCTGCTCTTTTTAGCACCCGCGCAATGATTTGTGCGAAAACGCGTTTTAAGCATACACATGCATCTTTTGGTAGACGCGGATGAAGTTTTCTGCAAAACCACAAGATGTGCATGCAAATGGTGCTTTTGGCAGAACGCGCACGTGGATTTCTACCAAACGACGTGCTAAGCATGCCGATGCTGCTCTTTTTAGCACCCGCGCACGCATTTGTGCGAAAACGCGTTTTAAGCATGCACATGCATCTTTTGGTAGACGCGGATGAAGTTTTCTGCAAAACCACAAGATGTGCATGCAAATGGTGCTTTTTGCAGAACGCGCACGTGGATTTCTACCAAACGACGTGCTAAGCATGCCGATGCTGCTCTTTTTAGCACCCGCGCACGGATTTGTGCGAAAACGCGTTTTAAGCATGCACATGCATCTTTTGGTAGACGCGGATGAAGTTTTCTGCAAAACCACAAGATGTGCATGCAAATGGTGCTTTTGGCAGAACGCGCACGTGGATTTCTACCAAACGACGTGCTAAGCATGCCGATGCTGCTCTTTTTAGCACCCGCGCACGCATTTGTACGAAAACGCGTTTTAAGCATGCACATGCATCTTTTGGTAGACGCGGATGAAGTTTTCTGCTAAACCACAAGATGTGCATGCAAATGGTGCTTTTGGCAGAACGCGCACGTGGATTTCTATCAAACGACGTGCTAAGCACGCCGATGCTGCTCTTTTTAGCACCCGCGCAAGCATTTGTGCGAAAACGCGTTTTAAGCATGCACATGCATCTTTTGGTAGACGCGGATGAAGTTTTCTGCAAAACAACAAGATGTGCATGCAAATGGTGCTTTTTGCAGAACGCGCACGTGGATTTCTACCAAACGACGTGCTAAGCATGCCGATGCTGCTCTTTTTAGCACCCGCGCACGGATTTGTGCGAAAACGCGTTTTAAGCATGCACATGCATCTTTTGGTAGACGCGGATGAAGTTTTCTGCAAAACCACAAGGTGTGCATGCAAATGGTGCGTTTGGCAGAACGCGCACGTGGATTTCTACCAAACGACGTGCTAAGCATGCCGATGCTGCTCTTTTTAGCACCCGCGCACGCATTTGTGCGAAAACGCGTTTTAAGCATGCACATGCATCTTTTGGTAGACGCGGATGAAGTTTTCTGCAAAACCACAAGATGTGCATGCAAATGGTGCTTTTTGCAGAACGCGCTCGTGGATTTCTACCAAACGACGTGCTAAGCATGCCGATGCTGCTCTTTTTAGCACCCGCGCACGCATTTGTGCGAAAACGCGTTTTAAGCATGCACATGCATCTTTTGGTAGACGCGGATGAAGTTTTCTGCAAAACCACAAGATGTGCATGCAAATGGTGCTTTTTGCAGAACGCGCTCGTGGATTTCTACCAAACGACGTGCTAAGCATGCCGATGCTGCTCTTTTTAGCACCCGCGCACGCATTTGTGCGAAAACGCGTTTTAAGCATGCACATGCATCTTTTGGTAGACGCGGATGAAGTTTTCTGCAAAACCACAAGATGTGCATGCAAATGGTGCTTTTTGCAGAACGCGCACGTGGATTTCTACCAAACGACGTGCTAAGCATGCCGATGCTGCTCTTTTTAGCACCCGCGCACGCATTTGTGCGAAAACGCGTTTTAAGCATGCACATGCATCTTTTGGTAGACGCGGATGAAGTTTTCTGTAAAACCACAAGATGTGCATGCAAATGGTGCTTTTTGCAGAACGCGCACGTGGATTTCTACCAAACGACGTGCTAAGCATGCCGATGCTGCTCTTTTTAGCACCCGCGCACGGATTTGTGCGAAAACGCGTTTTAAGCATGCACATGCATCTTTTGGTAGACGCGGATGAAGTTTTCTGCAAAACCACAAGATGTGCATGCAAATGGTGCTTTTGGCAGAACGCGCACGTGGATTTCTACCAAACGACGTGCTAAGCATGCCGATGCTGCTCTTTTTAGCACCCGCGCACGCATTTGTGCGAAAACGCGTTTTAAGCATGCACATGCATCTTTTGGTAGACGCGGATGAAGTTTTCTGCAAAACCACAAGATGTGCATGCAAATGGTGCTTTTTGCAGAACGCGCACGTGGATTTCTACCAAATGAAGTGCTAAGCATGCCGATGCTGCTATTTTTAGCACCCGCGCACGCATTTGTGCGAAAACGCGTTTTAAGCATGCACATGCATCTTTTGGTAGACGCGGATGAAGTTTTCTGCAAAACCACAAGATGTGCATGCAAATGGTGCTTTTTGCAGAACGCGCACGTGGATTTCTACCAAACGACGTGCTAAGCATGCCGATGCTGCTCTTTTTAGCACCCGCGCACGCATTTGTGCGAAAACGCGTTTTAAGCATGCACATGCATCTTTTGGTAGACGCGGATGAAGTTTTCTGCAAAACCACAAGATGTGCATGCAAATGGTGCTTTTTGCAGAACGCGCACGTGGATTTCTACCAAACCACGTGCTAAGCTTGCCGATGCTGCTCTTTTTAGCACCCGCGCAATGATTTGTGCGAAAACGCGTTTTAAGCATACACATGCATCTTTTGGTAGACGCGGATGAAGTTTTCTGCAAAACCACAAGATGTGCATGCAAATGGTGCTTTTGGCAGAACGCGCACGTGGATTTCTACCAAACGACGTGCTAAGCATGCCGATGCTGCTCTTTTTAGCACCCGCGCACGCATTTGTGCGAAAACGCGTTTTAAGCATGCACATGCATCTTTTGGTAGACGCGGATGAAGTTTTCTGCAAAACCACAAGATGTGCATGCAAATGGTGCTTTTTGCAGAACGCGCACGTGGATTTCTACCAAACGACGTGCTAAGCATGCCGATGCTGCTCTTTTTAGCACCCGCGCACGGATTTGTGCGAAAACGCGTTTTAAGCATGCACATGCATCTTTTGGTAGACGCGGATGAAGTTTTCTGCAAAACCACAAGATGTGCATGCAAATGGTGCTTTTGGCAGAACGCGCACGTGGATTTCTACCAAACGACGTGCTAAGCATGCCGATGCTGCTCTTTTTAGCACCCGCGCACGCATTTGTACGAAAACGCGTTTTAAGCATGCACATGCATCTTTTGGTAGACGCGGATGAAGTTTTCTGCTAAACCACAAGATGTGCATGCAAATGGTGCTTTTGGCAGAACGCGCACGTGGATTTCTATCAAACGACGTGCTAAGCACGCCGATGCTGCTCTTTTTAGCACCCGCGCAAGCATTTGTGCGAAAACGCGTTTTAAGCATGCACATGCATCTTTTGGTAGACGCGGATGAAGTTTTCTGCAAAACAACAAGATGTGCATGCAAATGGTGCTTTTTGCAGAACGCGCACGTGGATTTCTACCAAACGACGTGCTAAGCATGCCGATGCTGCTCTTTTTAGCACCCGCGCACGGATTTGTGCGAAAACGCGTTTTAAGCATGCACATGCATCTTTTGGTAGACGCGGATGAAGTTTTCTGCAAAACCACAAGATGTGCATGCAAATGGTGCGTTTGGCAGAACGCGCACGTGGATTTCTACCAAACGACGTGCTAAGCATGCCGATGCTGCTCTTTTTAGCACCCGCGCACGCATTTGTGCGAAAACGCGTTTTAAGCATGCACATGCATCTTTTGGTAGACGCGGATGAAGTTTTCTGCAAAACCACAAGATGTGCATGCAAATGGTGCTTTTTGCAGAACGCGCTCGTGGATTTCTACCAAACGACGTGCTAAGCATGCCGATGCTGCTCTTTTTAGCACCCGCGCACGCATTTGTGCGAAAACGCGTTTTAAGCATGCACATGCATCTTTTGGTAGACGCGGATGAAGTTTTCTGCAAAACCACAAGATGTGCATGCAAATGGTGCTTTTTGCAGAACGCGCTCGTGGATTTCTACCAAACGACGTGCTAAGCATGCCGATGCTGCTCTTTTTAGCACCCGCGCACGCATTTGTGCGAAAACGCGTTTTAAGCATGCACATGCATCTTTTGGTAGACGCGGATGAAGTTTTCTGCAAAACCACAAGATGTGCATGCAAATGGTGCTTTTTGCAGAACGCGCACGTGGATTTCTACCAAATGAAGTGCTAAGCATGCCGATGCTGCTATTTTTAGCACCCGCGCACGCATTTGTGCGAAAACGCGTTTTAAGCATGCACATGCATCTTTTGGTAGACGCGGATGAAGTTTTCTGCAAAACCACAAGATGTGCATGCAAATGGTGCTTTTTGCAGAACGCGCACGTGGATTTCTACCAAACGACGTGCTAAGCATGCCGATGCTGCTCTTTTTAGCACCCGCGCACGCATTTGTGCGAAAACGCGTTTTAAGCATGCACATGCATCTTTTGGTAGACGCGGATGAAGTTTTCTGCAAAACCACAAGATGTGCATGCAAATGGTGCTTTTTGCAGAACGCGCACGTGGATTTCTACCAAACCACGTGCTAAGCTTGCCGATGCTGCTCTTTTTAGCACCCGCGCAATGATTTGTGCGAAAACGCGTTTTAAGCATACACATGCATCTTTTGGTAGACGCGGATGAAGTTTTCTGCAAAACCACAAGATGTGCATGCAAATGGTGCTTTTGGCAGAACGCGCACGTGGATTTCTACCAAACGACGTGCTAAGCATGCCGATGCTGCTCTTTTTAGCACCCGCGCACGCATTTGTGCGAAAACGCGTTTTAAGCATGCACATGCATCTTTTGGTAGACGCGGATGAAGTTTTCTGCAAAACCACAAGATGTGCATGCAAATGGTGCTTTTTGCAGAACGCGCACGTGGATTTCTACCAAACGACGTGCTAAGCATGCCGATGCTGCTCTTTTTAGCACCCGCGCACGGATTTGTGCGAAAACGCGTTTTAAGCATGCACATGCATCTTTTGGTAGACGCGGATGAAGTTTTCTGCAAAACCACAAGATGTGCATGCAAATGGTGCTTTTGGCAGAACGCGCACGTGGATTTCTACCAAACGACGTGCTAAGCATGCCGATGCTGCTCTTTTTAGCACCCGCGCACGCATTTGTACGAAAACGCGTTTTAAGCATGCACATGCATCTTTTGGTAGACGCGGATGAAGTTTTCTGCTAAACCACAAGATGTGCATGCAAATGGTGCTTTTGGCAGAACGCGCACGTGGATTTCTATCAAACGACGTGCTAAGCACGCCGATGCTGCTCTTTTTAGCACCCGCGCAAGCATTTGTGCGAAAACGCGTTTTAAGCATGCACATGCATCTTTTGGTAGACGCGGATGAAGTTTTCTGCAAAACAACAAGATGTGCATGCAAATGGTGCTTTTTGCAGAACGCGCACGTGGATTTCTACCAAACGACGTGCTAAGCATGCCGATGCTGCTCTTTTTAGCACCCGCGCACGGATTTGTGCGAAAACGCGTTTTAAGCATGCACATGCATCTTTTGGTAGACGCGGATGAAGTTTTCTGCAAAACCACAAGATGTGCATGCAAATGGTGCGTTTGGCAGAACGCGCACGTGGATTTCTACCAAACGACGTGCTAAGCATGCCGATGCTGCTCTTTTTAGCACCCGCGCACGCATTTGTGCGAAAACGCGTTTTAAGCATGCACATGCATCTTTTGGTAGACGCGGATGAAGTTTTCTGCAAAACCACAAGATGTGCATGCAAATGGTGCTTTTTGCAGAACGCGCTCGTGGATTTCTACCAAACGACGTGCTAAGCATGCCGATGCTGCTCTTTTTAGCACCCGCGCACGCATTTGTGCGAAAACGCGTTTTAAGCATGCACATGCATCTTTTGGTAGACGCGGATGAAGTTTTCTGCAAAACCACAAGATGTGCATGCAAATGGGGCTTTTTGCAGAACGCGCTCGTGGATTTCTACCATACGACGTGCTAAGCATGCCGATGCTGCTCTTTTTAGCACCCGCGCACGCATTTGTGCGAAAACGCGTTTTAAGCATGCACATGCATCTTTTGGTAGACGCGGATGAAGTTTTCTGCAAAACCACAAGATGTGCATGCAAATGGTGCTTTTTGCAGAACGCGCACGTGGATTTCTACCAAACGACGTGCTAAGCATGCCGATGCTGCTCTTTTTAGCACCCGCGCACGGATTTGTGCGAAAACGCGTTTTAAGCATGCACATGCATCTTTTGGTAGACGCGGATGAAGTTTTCTGCAAAACCACAAGATGTGCATGCAAATGGTGCTTTTGGCAGAACGCGCACGTGGATTTCTACAAAACGACGTGCTAAGCATGCCGATGCTGCTCTTTTTAGCACCCGCGCACGCATTTGTGCGAAAACGCGTTTTAAGCATGCACATGCCACTTTTGGTAGACGCGGATGAAGTTTTCTGTAAAACCACAAGATGTGCATGCAAATGGTGCTTTTTACAGAACGCGCACGTGGATTTCTACCAAACGACGTGCTAAGCATGCCGCTGCTGCTCTTTTTAGCACCCGCGCACGGATTTGTGCGAAAACGCGTTTTAAGCATGCACATGCATCTTTTGGTAGACGCGGATGAAGTTTTCTGTAAAACCACAAGATGTGCATGCAAATGGTGCTTTTTGCAGAACGCGCACATGGATTTCTACCAAACGACGTGCTAAGCATGCCGATGCTGCTCTTTTTAGCACCCGCGCACGGATTTGTGCGAAAACGCGTTTTAAGCATGCACATGCATCTTTTTGTAGACGCGGATGAAGTTTTCTGCAAAACCACAAGATGTGCATGCAAATGGTGCTTTTGGCAGAACGCGCACGTGGATTTCTACCAAACGACGTGCTAAGCATGCCGATGCTGCTCTTTTTAGCACCCGCGCACGCATTTGTGCGAAAACGCGTTTTAAGCATGCACATGCATCTTTTGGTAGACGCGGATGAAGTTTTCTGCAAAACCACAAGATGTGCATGCAAATGGTGCTTTTTGCAGAACGCGCACGTGGATTTCTACCAAACGACGTGCTAAGCATGCCGATGCTGCTCTTTTTAGCACCCGCGCACGCATTTGTGCGAAAACGCGTTTTAAGCATGCACATGCATCTTTTGGTAGACGCGGATGAAGTTTTCTGCAAAACCACAAGATGTGCATGCAAATGGTGCTTTTGGCAGAACGCGCACGTGGATTTCTACCAAACGACGTGCTAAGCATGCCGATGCTGCTCTTTTTAGCACCCGCGCACGCATTTGTGCGAAAACGCGTTTTAAGCATGCACATGCATCTTTTGGTAGACGCGGATGAAGTTTTTTGCAAAACCACAAGATGTGCATGCAAATGGTGCTTTTTGCAGAACGCGCACGTGGATTTCTACCAAACGACGTGCTAAGCATGCCGATGCTGCTCTTTTTAGCACCCGCGCACGGATTTGTGCGAAAACGCGTTTTAAGCATGCACATGCATCTTTTGGTAGACGCGGATGAAGTTTTCTGCAAAACCACAAGATGTGCATGCAAATGGTGCTTTTGGCAGAACGCGCACGTGGATTTCTACCAAACGACGTGCTAAGCATGCCGATGCTGCTCTTTTTAGCACCCGCGCACGCATTTGTGCGAAAACGCGTTTTAAGCATGCACATGCATCTTTTGGTAGACGCGGATGAAGTTTTCTGCAAAACCACAAGATGTGCATGCAAATGGTGCTTTTTGCAGAACACGCTCGTGGATTTCTACCAAACGACGTGCTAAGCATGCCGATGCTGCTCTTTTTAGCACCCGCGCACGCATTTGTGCGAAAACGCGTTTTAAGCATGCACATGCGTCTTTTGGTAGACGCGGATGAAGTTTTCTGCAAAACCACAAGATGTGCATGCAAATGGTGCTTTTTGCAGAACGCGCACGTGGATTTCTACCAAACGACGTGCTAAGCATGCCGATGCTGCTCTTTTTAGCACCCGCGCACGGATTTGTGCGAAAACGTGTTTTAAGCATGCACATGCATCTTTTGGTAGACGCGGATGAAGTTTTCTGCAAAACCACAAGATGTGCATGCAAATGGTGCTTTTGGCAGAACGCGCACGTGGATTTCTACCAAACGACGTGCTAAGCATGCCGATGCTGCTCTTTTTAGCACCCGCGCACGCATTTGTGCGAAAACGCATTTTAAGCATGCACATGCATCTTTTGGTAGACGCGGATGAAGTTTTCTGCAAAACCACAAGATGTGCATGCAAATGGTGCTTTTTGCAGAACGCGCACGTGGATTTCTACCAAACGACGTGCTAAGCATGCCGATGCTGCTCTTTTTAGCACACGCGCACGCATTTGTGCGAAAACGCGTTTTAAGCATGCACATGCATCTTTTGGTAGACGCGGATGAAGTTTTCTGCAAAACCACAAGATGTGCATGCAAATGGTGCTTTTTGCAGAACGCGCACGTGGATTTCTACCAAACGACGGGCTAAGCATGCCGATGCTGCTCTTTTTAGCACCCGCGCACGGATTTGTGCGAAAACGCGTTTTAAGCATGCACATGCATCTTTTGGTAGACGCGGATGAAGTTTTCTGCAAAACCACAAGATGTGCATGCAAATGGTGCTTTTGGCAGAACGCGCACGTGGATTTCTACCAAACGACGTGCTAAGCATGCCGATGCTGCTCTTTTTAGCACCCGCGCACGCATTTGTGCGAAAACGCGTTTTAAGCATGCACATGCATCTTTTGGTAGACGCGGATGAAGTTTTCTGCAAAACCACAAGATGTGCATGCAAATGGTGCTTTTTGCAGAACGCGCTCGTGGATTTCTACCAAACGACGTGCTAAGCATGCCGATGCTGCTGTTTTTAGCACCCGCGCACGCATTTCTGCGAAAACGCGTTTTAAGCATGCACATGCATCTTTTGGTAGACACGGATGAAGTTTTCTGCAAAACCACAAGATGTGCATGCAAATGGTGCTTTTTGCAGAACGCGCACGTGGATTTCTACCAAACGACGTGCTAAGCATGCCGATGCTGCTCTTTTTAGCACCCGCGCACGGATTTGTGCGAAAACGCGTTTTAAGCATGCACATGCATCTTTTGGTAGACGCGGATGAAGTTTTCTGCAAAACCACAAGATGTGCATGCAAATGGTGCTTTTGGCAGAACGCGCACGTGGATTTCTGCCAAACGACGTGCTAAGCATGCCGATGCTGCTCTTTTTAGCACCCGCGCACGCATTTGTGCGAAAACGCGTTTTAAGCATGCACATGCATCTTTTGGTAGACGCGGATGAAGTTTTCTGCAAAACCACAAGATGTGCATGCAAATGGTGCTTTTTGCAGAACGCGCTCGTGGATTTCTACCAAACGACGTGCTAAGCATGCCGATGCTGCTCTTTTTAGCACCCGCGCACGCATTTGTGCGAAAACGCGTTTTAAGCATGCACATGCATCTTTTGGTAGACGCGGATGAAGTTTTCTGTAAAACCACAAGATGTGCATGCAAATGGTGCTTTTTGCAGAACGCGCACGTGGATTTCTACCAAACGACGTGCTAAGCATGCCGATGCTGCTCTTTTTAGCACCCGCGCACGGATTTGTGCGAAAACGCGTTTTAAGCAAGCACATGCATCTTTTGGTAGACGCGGATGAAGTTTTCTGCAAAACCACAAGATGTGCATACAAATGGTGCTTTTGGCAGAACGCGCACGTGTATTTCTACCAAACGACGTGCTAAGCATGCCGATGCTGCTCTTTTTAGCACCCGCGCACGCATTTTTGCGAAAACGCGTTTTAAGCATGCACATGCATCTTTTGGTAGACGCGGATGAAGTTTTCTGTAAAACCACAAGATGTGCATGCAAATGGTGCTTTTTGCAGAACGCGCACGTGGATTTCTACCAAACGACGTGCTAAGCATGCCGATGCTGCTCTTTTTAGCACCCGCGCACGGATTTGTGCGAAAACGCGTTTTAAGCATGCACATGCATCTTTTGGTAGACGCGGATGAAGTTTTCTGCAAAACCACAAGATGTGCATGCAAATGGTGCTTTTGGCAGAACGCGCACGTGGATTTCTACCAAATGACGTGCTAAGCATGCCGATGCTGCTCTTTTTAGCACCCGCGCACGCATTTGTGCGAAAACGCGTTTTAAGCATGCACATGCATCTTTTGGTAGACGCGGATGAAGTTTTCTGCAAAACCACAAGATGTGCATGCAAATGGTGCTTTTTGCAGAACGCGCACGTGGATTTCTACCAAACGACGTGCTAAGCATGCCGATGCTGCTCTTTTTAGCACCCGCGCACGCATTTGTGCGAAAACGCGTTTTAAGCATGCACATGCATCTTTTGGTAGACGCGGATGAAGTTTTCTGCAAAACCACAAGATGTGCATGCAAATGGTGCTTTTTGCAGAACGCGCACGTGGATTTCTACCAAACGACGTGCTAAGCATGCCGATGCTGCTCTTTTTAGCACCCGCGCACGCATTTGTGCGAAAACGCGTTTTAAGCATGCACATGCATCTTTTGGTAGACGCGGATGAAGTTTTCTGCAAAACCACAAGATGTGCATGCAAATGGTGCTTTTTGCAGAACGCGCACGTGGATTTCTACCAAACGACGTGCTAAGCATGCCGATGCTGCTCTTTTTAGCACCCGCGCACGCATTTGTGCGAAAACGCGTTTTAAGCATGCACATGCATCTTTTGGTAGACGCGGATGAAGTTTTCGGCAAAACCACAAGATGTGCATGCAAATGGTGCTTTTTGCAGAACGCGCACGTGGATTTCTACCAAACGACGTGCTAAGCATGCCGATGCTGTTTTAAGCACCCGCGCACGCATTTGTGCGAAAACGCGTTTTAAGCATGCACATGCATCTTTTGGTAGACGCGGATGAAGTTTTCTGCAAAACCACAAGATGTGCATGCAAATGGTGCTTTTGGCAGAACGCGCACGTGGATTTCTACCAAACGACGTGCTAAGCATGCCGATGCTGCTCTTTTTAGCACCCGCGCACGCATTTGTGCGAAAACGCGTTTTAAGCATGCACATGCATCTTTTGGTAGACGCGGATGAAGTTTTCTGCAAAACCACAAGATGTGCATGCAAATGGTGCTTTTTGCAGAACGCGCACGTGGATTTCTACCAAACGACGTGCTAAGCATGCCGATGCTGCTCTTTTTAGCACCCGCGCACGCATTTGTGCGAAAACGCGTTTTAAGCATGCACATGCATCTTTTGGTAGACGCGGATGAAGTTTTCTGCAAAACACAAGATGTGCATGCAAATGGTGCTTTTTGCAGAACGCGCACGTGGATTTCTACCAAACGACGTGCTAAGCATGCCGATGCTGCTCTTTTTAGCACCCGCGCACGCATTTGTGCGAAAACGCGTTTTAAGCATGCACATGCATCTTTTGGTAGACGCGGATGAAGTTTTCTGCAAAACCACAAGATGTGCATGCAAATGGTGCTTTTGGCAGAACGCGCACGTGGATTTCTACCAAAACGACGTGCTAAGCTTGCCGATGCTGCTCTTTTTAGCACCCGCGCACGGATTTGTGCGAAAACGCGTTTTAAGCATGCACATGCATCTTTTGGTAGACGCGGATGAAGTTTTCTGCAAAACCACAAGATGTGCATGCAAATGGTGCTTTTGGCAGAACGCGCACGTGGATTTCTACCAAACGACGTGCTAAGCATGCCGATGCTGCTCTTTTTAGCACCCGCGCACGCATTTGTGCGAAAAACGCGTTTTAAGCATGCACATGCATCTTTTGGTAGACGCGGATGAAGTTTTTTGCAAAACCACAAGATGTGCATGCAAATGGTGCTTTTTGCAGAACGCGCACGTGGATTTCTACCAAACGACGTGCTAAGCATGCCGATGCTGCTCTTTTTAGCACCCGCGCACGGATTTGTGCGAAAACGCGTTTTAAGCATGCACATGCATCTTTTGGTAGACGCGGATGAAGTTTTCTGCAAAACCACAAGATGTGCATGCAAATGGTGCTTTTGGCAGAACGCGCACGTGGATTTCTACCAAACGACGTGCTAAGCATGCCGATGCTGCTCTTTTTAGCACCCGCGCACGCATTTGTGCGAAAACGCGTTTTAAGCTGCACATGCATCTTTTGGTAGACGCGGATGAAGTTTTCTGCAAAACCACAAGATGTGCATGCAAATGGTGCTTTTGGCAGAACGCGCACGTGGGATTTCTACCAAACGACGTGCTAAGCTTGCCGATGCTGCTCTTTTTAGCACCCGCGCACGGATTTGTGCGAAAACGCGTTTTAAGCATGCACATGCATCTTTTGGTAGACGCGGATGAAGTTTTCTGCAAAACCACAAGATGTGCATGCAAATGGTGCTTTTGGCAGAACGCGCACGTGGATTTCTACCAAACGACGTGCTAAGCATGCCGATGCTGCTCTTTTTAGCACCCGCGCACGCATTTGTGCGAAAACGCGTTTTAAGCATGCACATGCATCTTTTGGTAGACGCGGATGAAGTTTTTTTGCAAAACCACAAGATGTGCATGCAAATGGTGCTTTTTGCAGAACGCGCACGTGGATTTCTACCAAACGACGTGCTAAGCATGCCGATGCTGCTCTTTTTAGCACCCGCGCACGGATTTGTGCGAAAACGCGTTTTAAGCATGCACATGCATCTTTTGGTAGACGCGGATGAAGTTTTCTGCAAAACCTCAAGATGTGCATGCAAATGGTGCTTTTGGCAGAACGCGCACGTGGATTTCTACCAAACGACGTGCTAAGCATGCCGATGCTGCTCTTTTTAGCACCCGCGCACGCATTTGTGCGAAAACGCGTTTTAAGCATGCACATGCATCTTTTGGTAGACGCGGATGAAGTTTTCTGCAAAACCACAAGATGTGCATCGCAAATGGTGCTTTTTGCAGAACGCGCTCGTGGATTTCTACCAAACGACGTGCTAAGCATGCCGATGCTGCTCTTTTTAGCACCCGCGCACGCATTTGTGCGAAAACGCGTTTTAAGCATGCACATGCATCTTTTGGTAGACGCGGATGAAGTTTTCTGTAAAACCACAAGATGTGCATGCAAATGGTGCTTTTTGCAGAACGCGCACGTGGATTTCTACCAAACGACGTGCTAAGCATGCCGATGCTGCTCTTTTTAGCACCCGCGCACGGATTTGTGCGAAAACGCGTTTTAAGCATGCACATGCATCTTTTGGTAGACGCGGATGAAGTTTTCTGCAAAACCACAAGATGTGCATACAAATGGTGCTTTTGGCAGAACGCGCACGTGTATTTCTACCAAACGACGTGCTAAGCATGCCGATGCTGCTCTTTTTAGCACCCGCGCACGCATTTGTGCGAAAACGCGTTTTAAGCATGCACATGCATCTTTTGGTAGACGCGGATGAAGTTTTCTGTAAAACCACAAGATGTGCATGCAAATGGTGCTTTTTGCAGAACGCGCACGTGGATTTCTACCAAACGACGTGCTAAGCATGCCGATGCTGCTCTTTTTAGCACCCGCGCACGGATTTGTGCGAAAACGCGTTTTAAGCATGCACATGCATCTTTTGGTAGACGCGGATGAAGTTTTTCTGCAAAACCACAAGATGTGCATGCAAATGGTGCTTTTGGCAGAACGCGCACGTGGATTTCTACCAAACGACGTGCTAAGCATGCCGATGCTGCTCTTTTTAGCACCCGCGCACGCATTTGTGCGAAAACGCGTTTTAAAGCATGCACATGCATCTTTTGGTAGACGCGGATGAAGTTTTCTGCAAAACCACAAGATGTGCATGCAAATGGTGCTTTTTGCAGAACGCGCACGTGGATTTCTACCAAACGACGTGCTAAGCATGCCGATGCTGCTCTTTTTAGCACCCGCGCACGCATTTGTGCGAAAACGCGTTTTAAGCATGCACATGCATCTTTTGGTAGACGCGGATGAAGTTTTCGGCAAAACCACAAGATGTGCATGCAAATGGTGCTTTTTGCAGAACGCGCACGTGGATTTCTACCAAACGACGTGCTAAGCATGCCGATGCTGCTCTTTTTAGCACCCGCGCACGCATTTGTGCGAAAACGCGTTTTAAGCATTGCACATGCATCTTTTGGTAGACGCGGATGAAGTTTTCTGCAAAACCACAAGATGTGCATGCAAATGGTGCTTTTGGCAGAACGCGCACGTGGATTTCTACCAAACGACGTGCTAAGCATGCCGATGCTGCTCTTTTTAGCACCCGCGCACGCATTTGTGCGAAAACGCGTTTTAAGCATGCACATGCATCTTTTGGTAGACGCGGATGAAGTTTTCTGCAAAACCACAAGATGTGCATGCAAATGGTGCTTTTTGCAGAACGCGCACGTGGATTTCTACCAAACGACGTGCTAAGCATGCCGATGCTGCTCTTTTTAGCACCCGCGCACGCATTTGTGCGAAAACGCGTTTTTAAGCATGCACATGCATCTTTTGGTAGACGCGGATGAAGTTTTCTGCAAAACCACAAGATGTGCATGCAAATGGTGCTTTTTGCAGAACGCGCACGTGGATTTCTACCAAACGACGTGCTAAGCATGCCGATGCTGCTCTTTTTAGCACCCGCGCACGCATTTGTGCGAAAACGCGTTTTAAGCATGCACATGCATCTTTTGGTAGACGCGGATGAAGTTTTCTGCAAAACCACAAGATGTGCATGCAAATGGTGCTTTTGGCAGAACGCGCACGTGGATTTCTACCAAACGACGTGCTAAGCTTGCCGATGCTGCTCTTTTTAGCACCCGCGCACGGATTTGTGCGAAAACGCGTTTTAAGCATGCACATGCATCTTTTGGTAGACGCGGATGAAGTTTTCTGCAAAACCACAAGATGTGCATGCAAATGGTGCTTTTGGCAGAACGCGCACGTGGATTTCTACCAAACGACGTGCTAAGCATGCCGATGCTGCTCTTTTTAGCACCCGCGCACGCATTTGTGCGAAAACGCGTTTTAAGCATGCACATGCATCTTTTGGTAGACGCGGATGAAGTTTTTTGCAAAACCACAAGATGTGCATGCAAATGGTGCTTTTTGCAGAACGCGCACGTGGATTTCTACCAAACGACGTGCTAAGCATGCCGATGCTGCTCTTTTTAGCACCCGCGCACGGATTTGTGCGAAAACGCGTTTTAAGCATGCACATGCATCTTTTGGTAGACGCGGATGAAGTTTTCTGCAAAACCACAAGATGTGCATGCAAATGGTGCTTTTGGCAGAACGCGCACGTGGATTTCTACCAAACGACGTGCTAAGCATGCCGATGCTGCTCTTTTAGCACCCGCGCACGCATTTGTGCGAAAACGCGTTTTAAGCATGCACATGCATCTTTTGGTAGACGCGGATTGAAGTTTTCTGCAAAACCACAAGATGTGCATGCAAATGGTGCTTTTGGCAGAACGCGCACGTGGATTTCTACCAAACGACGTGCTAAGCTTGCCGATGCTGCTCTTTTTAGCACCCGCGCACGGATTTGTGCGAAAACGCGTTTTAAGCATGCACATGCATCTTTTGGTAGACGCGGATGAAGTTTTCTGCAAAACCACAAGATGTGCATGCAAATGGTGCTTTTGGCAGAACGCGCACGTGGATTTCTACCAAACGACGTGCTAAGCATGCCGATGCTGCTCTTTTTAGCACCCGCGCACGCATTTGTGCGAAAACGCGTTTTAAGCATGCACATGCATCTTTTGGTAGACGCGGATGAAGTTTTTTGCAAAACCACAAGATGTGCATGCAAATGGTGCTTTTTCCAGAACGCGCACGTGGATTTCTACCAAACGACGTGCTAAGCATGCCGATGCTGCTCTTTTTAGCACCCGCGCACGGATTTGTGCGAAAACGCGTTTTAAGCATGCACATGCATCTTTGGTAGACGCGGATGAAGTTTTCTGCAAAACCTCAAGATGTGCATGCAAATGGTGCTTTTGGCAGAACGCGCACGTGGATTTCTACCAAACGACGTGCTAAGCATGCCGATGCTGCTCTTTTTAGCACCCGCGCACGCATTTGTGCGAAAACGCGTTTTTAAGCATGCACATGCGTCTTTTGGTAGACGCGGATGAAGTTTTCTGCAAAACCACAAGATGTGCATGCAAATGGTGCTTTTTGCAGAACGCGCACGTGGATTTCTACCAAACGACGTGCTAAGCATGCCGATGCTGCTCTTTTTAGCACCCGCGCACGGATTTGTGCGAAAACGCGTTTTTAAGCATGCACATGCATCTTTTGGTAGACGCGGATGAAGTTTTCTGCAAAACCACAAGATGTGCATGCAAATGGTGCTTTTGGCAGAACGCGCACGTGGATTTCTACCAAACGACGTGCTAAGCATGCCGATGCTGCTCTTTTTAGCACCCGCGCACGCATTTGTGCGAAAACGCGTTTTAAGCATGCACATGCATCTTTTGGTAGACGCGGATGAAGTTTTCTGCAAAACCACAAGATGTGCATGCAAATGGTGCTTTTTGCAGAACGCGCTCGTGGATTTCTACCAAACGACGTGCTAAGCATGCCGATGCTGCTCTTTTTAGCACCCGCGCACGCATTTGTGCGAAAACGCGTTTTAAGCATGCACATGCATCTTTTGGTAGACGCGGATGAAGTTTTCTGCAAAACCACAAGATGTGCATGCAAATGGTGCTTTTTGCAGAACGCGCACGTGGATTTCTACCAAACCACGTGCTAAGCATGCCGATGCTGCTCTTTTTAGCACCCGCGCACGGATTTGTGCGAAAACGCGTTTTAAGCATGCACATGCATCTTTTGGTAGACGCGGATGAAGTTTTCTGCAAAACCACAAGATGTGCATGCAAATGGTGCTTTTGGCAGAACGCGCACGTGGATTTCTACCAAACGACGTGCTAAGCATGCCGATGCTGCTCTTTTTAGCACCCGCGCACGCATTTGTGCGAAAACGCGTTTTAAGCATGCACATGCATCTTTTGGTAGACGCGGATGAAGTTTTCTGCAAAGCCACAAGATGTGCATGCAAATGGTGCTTTTTGCAGAACGCGCTCGTGGATTTCTACCAAACGACGTGCTAAGCATGCCGATGCTGCTCTTTTTAGCACCCGCGCACGCATTTGTGCGAAAACGCGTTTTAAGCATGCACATGCATCTTTTGGTAGACGCGGATGAAGTTTTCTGCAAAACCACAAGATGTGCATGCAAATGGTGCTATTTGCAGAACGCGCACGTGGATTTCTACCAAACGACGTGCTAAGCATGCCGATGCTGCTCTTTTTAGCACCCGCGCACGGATTTGTGCGAAAACGCGTTTTAAGCATGCACATGCATCTTTTGGTAGACGCGGATGAAGTTTTCTGCAAAACCACAAGATGTGCATGCAAATGGTGCTTTTGGCAGAACGCGCACGTGGATTTCTACCAAACGACATGCTAAGCATGCCGATGCTGCTCTTTTTAGCACCCGCGCACGCATTTGTGCGAAAACGCGTTTTAAGCATGCACATGCATCTTTTGGTAGACGCGGATGAAGTTTTCTGCAAAACCACAAGATGTGCATGCAAATGGTGCTTTTTGCAGAACGCGCACGTGGATTTCTACCAAACGACGTGCTAAGCTTGCCGATGCTGCTCTTTTTAGCACCCGCGCACGGATTTGTGCGAAAACGCGTTTTAAGCATGCACATGCATCTTTTGGTAGACGCGGATGAAGTTTTCTGCAAAACCACAAGATGTGCATGCAAATGGTGCTTTTGGCAGAACGCGCACGTGGATTTCTACCAAACGACATGCTAAGCATGCCGATGCTGCTCTTTTTAGCACCCGCGCACGCATTTGTGCGAAAACGCCTTTTAAGCATGCACATGCATCTTTTGGTACACGCGGATGAAGTTTTCTGCAAAACCACAAGATGTGCATGCAAATGGTGCTTTTTGCAGAAAGCGCACGTGGATTTCTACCAAACGACGTGCTAAGCATGCCGATGCTGCTCTTTTTAGCACCCGCGCACGGATTTGTGCGAAAACGCGTTTTAAGCATGCACATGCATCTTTTGGTAGACGCGGATGAAGTTTTCTGCAAAACTACAAGATGTGCATGCAAATGGTGCTTTTGGCAGAACGCGCACGTGGATTTCTACCAAACGACGGGCTAAGCATGCCGATGCTGCTCTTTTTAGCACCCGCGCACGCATTTGTGCGAAAACGCGTTTTAAGCATGCACATGCATCTTTTGGTAGACGCGGATGATGTTTTCTGCAAAACCACAAGATGTGCATGCAAATGGTGCTTTTTGCAGAACGCGAACGTGGATTTCTACCAAACGACGTGCTAAGCATGCCGATGCTGCTATTTTTAGCACCCGCGCACGCATTTGTGCGAAAACGCGTTTTAAGCATGCACATGCATCTTTTGGTAGACGCGGATGAAGTTTTCTGCAAAACCACAAGATGTGCATGCAAATGGTGCTTTTGGCAGAACGCGCACGTGGATTTCTACCAAACGACGTGCTAAGAATGCCGATGCTGCTCTTTTTAGCACCCGCGCACGCATTTGTGCGAAAACGCGTTTTAAGCATGCACATGCATCTTTTGGTAGACGCGGATGAAGTTTTCTGCAAAACCACAAGATGTGCATGCAAATGGTGCTTTTTGCAGAACGCGCTCGTGGATTTCTACCAAACGACGTGCTAAGCATGCCGATGCTGCTGTTTTTAGCACCCGCGCACGCATTTCTGCGAAAACGCGTTTTAAGCATGCACATGCATCTTTTGGTAGACACGGATGAAGTTTTCTGCAAAACCACAAGATGTGCATGCAAATGGTGCTTTTTGCAGAACGCGCACGTGGATTTCTACCAAACGACGTGCTAAGCATGCCGATGCTGCTCTTTTTAGCACCCGCGCACGGATTTGTGCGAAAACGCGTTTTAAGCATGCACATGCATCTTTTGGTAGACGCGGATGAAGTTTTCTGCAAAACCACAAGATGTGCATGCAAATGGTGCTTTTGGCAGAACGCGCACGTGGATTTCTACCAAACGACGTGCTAAGCATGCCGATGCTGCTCTTTTTAGCACCCGCGCACGCATTTGTGCGAAAACGCGTTTTAAGCATGCACATGCATCTTTTGGTAGACGCGGATGAAGTTTTCTGCAAAACCACAAGATGTGCATGCAAATGGTGCTTTTTGCAGAACGCGCTCGTGGATTTCTACCAAACGACGTGCTAAGCATGCCGATGCTGCTCTTTTTAGCACCCGCGCACGTATTTGTGCGAAAACGCGTTTTAAGCATGCACATGCATCTTTTGGTAGACGCGGATGAAGTTTTCTGCAAAACCACAAGATGTGCATGCAAATGGTGCTTTTTGCAGAACGCGCACGTGGATTTCTACCAAACGACGTGCTAAGCATGCCGATGCTGCTCTTTTTAGCACCCGCGCACGGATTTGTGCGAAAACGCGTTTTAAGCATGCACATGCATCTTTTGGTAGACGCGGATGAAGTTTTCTGCAAAACCACAAGATGTGCATGCAAATGGTGCTTTTGGCAGAACGCGCACGTGGATTTCTACCAAACGACGTGCTAAGCATGCCGATGCTGCTCTTTTTAGCACCCGCGCACGCATTTGTGCGGAAACGCGTTTTAAGCATGCACATGCATCTTTTGGTAGACGCGGATGAAGTTTTCTGCAAAACCACAAGATGTGCATGCAAATGGTGCTTTTTGCAGAACGCGCACGTGGATTTCTACCAAACGACGTGCTAAGCATGCCGATGCTGCTATTTTTAGCACCCGCGCACGCATTTGTGCGAAAACGCGTTTTAAGCATGCACATGCATCTTTTGGTAGACGCGGATGAAGTTTTCTGCAAAACCACAAGATGTGCATGCAAATGGTGCTTTTTGCAGAACGCGCACGTGGATTTCTACCAAACGACGTGCTAAGCATGCCGATGCTGCTCTTTTTAGCACCCGCGCACGCATTTGGGCGAAAACGCGTTTTAAGCATGCACATGCATCTTTTGGTAGACGCGGATGAAGTTTTCTGCAAAACCACAAGATGTGCATGCAAATGGTGCTTTTTGCAGAACGCGCACGTGGATTTCTACCAAACGACGTGCTAAGCATGCCGATGCTGCTCTTTTTAGCACCCGCGCACGCATTTGTGCGAAAACGCGTTTTAAGCATGCACATGCATCTTTTGGTAGACGCGGATGAAGTTTTCTGCAAAACCACAAGATGTGCATGCAAATGGTGCTTTTTGCAGAACGCGCTCGTGGATTTCTACCAAACGACGTGCTAAGCATGCCGATGCTGCTCTTTTTAGCACCCGCGCACGCATTTGTGCGAAAACGCGTTTTAAGCATGCACATGCATCTTTTGGTAGACGCGGATGAAGTTTTCTGCAAAACCACAAGATGTGCATGCAAATGGTGCTTTTTGCAGAACGCGCACGTGGATTTCTACCAAACGACGTGCTAAGCATGCCGATGCTGCTCTTTTTAGCACCCGCGCACGGATTTGTGCGAAAACGCGTTTTAAGCATGCACATGCATCTTTTGGTAGACGCGGATGAAGTTTTCTGCAAAACCAAGATGTGCATGCAAATGGTGCTTTTGGCAGAACGCGCACGTGGATTTCTACCAAACGACATGCTAAGCATGCCGATGCTGCTCTTTTTAGCACCCGCGCATGCATTTGTGCGAAAACGCGTTTTAAGCATGCACATGCATCTTTTGGTAGACGCGGATGAAGTTTTCTGCAAAACCACAAGATGTGCATGCAAATGGTGCTTTTTGCAGAACGCGCACGTGGATTTCTACCAAACGACGTGCTAAGCATGCCGATGCTGCTCTTTTTAGCACCCGCGCACGCATTTGTGCGAAAACGCGTTTTAAGCATGCACATGCATCTTTTGGTAGACGCGGATGAAGTTTTCTGCAAAACCACAAGATGTGCATGCAAATGGTGCTTTTTGCAGAACGCGCACGTGGATTTCTACCAAACCACGTGCTAAGCTTGCCGATGCTGCTCTTTTTAGCACCCGCGCAATGATTTGTGCGAAAACGCGTTTTAAGCATGCACATGCATCTTTTGGTAGACGCGGATGAAGTTTTCTGCAAAACCACAAGATGTGCATGCAAATGGTGCTTTTGGCAGAACGCGCACGTGGATTTCTACCAAACGACGTGCTAAGCATGCCGATGCTGCTCTTTTTAGCACCCGCGCACGCATTTGTGCGAAAACGCGTTTTAAGCATGCACATGCATCTTTTGGTAGACGCGGATGAAGTTTTCTGCAAAACCACAAGATGTGCATGCAAATGGTGCTTTTTGCAGAACGCGCACGTGGATTTCTACCAAACGACGTGCTAAGCATGCCGATGCTGCTCTTTTTAGCACCCGCGCACGGATTTGTGCGAAAACGCGTTTTAAGCATGCACATGCATCTTTTGGTAGACGCGGATGAAGTTTTCTGCAAAACCACAAGATGTGCATGGAAATGGTGCTTTTGGCAGAACGCGCACGTGGATTTCTACCAAACGACGTGCTAAGCATGCCGATGCTGCTCTTTTTAGCACCCGCGCACGCATTTGTGCGAAAACGCGTTTTAAGCATGCACATGCATCTTTTGGTAGACGCGGATGAAGTTTTCTGCTAAACCACAAGATGTGCATGCAAATGGTGCTTTTGGCAGAACGCGCACGTGGATTTCTATCAAACGACGTGCTAAGCACGCCGATGCTGCTCTTTTTAGCACCCGCGCAAGCATTTGTGCGAAAACGCGTTTTAAGCATGCACATGCATCTTTTGGTAGACGCGGATGAAGTTTTCTGCAAAACAACAAGATGTGCATGCAAATGGTGCTTTTTGCAGAACGCGCACGTGGATTTCTACCAAACGACGTGCTAAGCATGCCGATGCTGCTCTTTTTAGCACCCGCGCACGGATTTGTGCGAAAACGCGTTTTAAGCATGCACATGCATCTTTTGGTAGACGCGGATGAAGTTTTCTGCAAAACCACAAGATGTGCATGCAGATGGTGCCGTTTGGCAGAACGCGCACGTGGATTTCTACCAAACGACGTGCTAAGCATGCCGATGCTGCTCTTTTTAGCACCCGCGCACGCATTTGTGCGAAAACGCGTTTTAAGCATGCACATGCATCTTTTGGTAGACGCGGATGAAGTTTTCTGCAAAACCACAAGATGTGCATGCAAATGGTGCTTTTTGCAGAACGCGCTCGTGGATTTCTACCAAACGACGTGCTAAGCATGCCGATGCTGCTCTTTTTAGCACCCGCGCACGCATTTGTGCGAAAACGCGTTTTAAGCATGCACATGCATCTTTTGGTAGACGCGGATGAAGTTTTCTGCAAAACCACAAGATGTGCATGCAAATGGTGCTTTTTGCAGAACGCGCTCGTGGATTTCTACCAAACGACGTGCTAAGCATGCCGATGCTGCTCTTTTTAGCACCCGCGCACGCATTTGTGCGAAAAACGCGTTTTTAAGCATGCACATGCATCTTTTGGTAGACGCGGATGAAGTTTTCTGCAAAACCACAAGATGTGCATGCAAATGGTGCTTTTTGCAGAACGCGCACGTGGATTTCTACCAAACGACGTGCTAAGCATGCCGATGCTGCTCTTTTTAGCACCCGCGCACGGATTTGTGCGAAAACGCGTTTTAAGCATGCACATGCATCTTTTGGTAGACGCGGATGAAGTTTTCTGCAAAACCACAAGATGTGCATGCAAATGGTGCTTTTGGCAGAACGCGCACGTGGATTTCTACAAAACGACGTGCTAAGCATGCCGATGCTGCTCTTTTTAGCACCCGCGCATGCATTTGTGCGAAAACGCGTTTTAAGCATGCACATGCATCTTTTGGTAGACGCGGATGAAGTTTTCTGCAAAACCACAAGATGTGCATGCAAATGGTGCTTTTTGCAGAACGCGCACGTGGATTTCTACCAAACGACGTGCTAAGCATGCCGATGCTGCTCTTTTTAGCACCCGCGCACGCATTTGTGCGAAAACGCGTTTTAAGCATGCACATGCATCTTTTGGTAGACGCGGATGAAGTTTTCTGCAAAACCACAAGATGTGCATGCAAATGGTGCTTTTTGCAGAACGCGCACGTGGATTTCTACCAAACCACGTGCTAAGCTTGCCGATGCTGCTCTTTTTAGCACCCGCGCAATGATTTGTGCGAAAACGCGTTTTAAGCATGCACATGCATCTTTTGGTAGACGCGGATGAAGTTTTCTGCAAAACCACAAGATGTGCATGCAAATGGTGCTTTTGGCAGAACGCGCACGTGGATTTCTACCAAACGACGTGCTAAGCATGCCGATGCTGCTCTTTTTAGCACCCGCGCACGCATTTGTGCGAAAACGCGTTTTAAGCATGCACATGCATCTTTTGGTAGACGCGGATGAAGTTTTCTGCAAAACCACAAGATGTGCATGCAAATGGTGCTTTTTGCAGAACGCGCACGTGGATTTCTACCAAACGACGTGCTAAGCATGCCGATGCTGCTCTTTTTAGCACCCGCGCACGGATTTGTGCGAAAACGCGTTTTAAGCATGCACATGCATCTTTTGGTAGACGCGGATGAAGTTTTCTGCAAAACCACAAGATGTGCATGGAAATGGTGCTTTTGGCAGAACGCGCACGTGGATTTCTACCAAACGACGTGCTAAGCATGCCGATGCTGCTCTTTTTAGCACCCGCGCACGCATTTGTGCGAAAACGCGTTTTAAGCATGCACATGCATCTTTTGGTAGACGCGGATGAAGTTTTCTGCTAAACCACAAGATGTGCATGCAAATGGTGCTTTTGGCAGAACGCGCACGTGGATTTCTATCAAACGACGTGCTAAGCACGCCGATGCTGCTCTTTTTAGCACCCGCGCAAGCATTTGTGCGAAAACGCGTTTTAAGCATGCACATGCATCTTTTGGTAGACGCGGATGAAGTTTTCTGCAAAACAACAAGATGTGCATGCAAATGGTGCTTTTTGCAGAACGCGCACGTGGATTTCTACCAAACGACGTGCTAAGCATGCCGATGCTGCTCTTTTTAGCACCCGCGCACGGATTTGTGCGAAAACGCGTTTTAAGCATGCACATGCATCTTTTGGTAGACGCGGATGAAGTTTTCTGCAAAACCACAAGATGTGCATGCAAATGGTGCGTTTGGCAGAACGCGCACGTGGATTTCTACCAAACGACGTGCTAAGCATGCCGATGCTGCTCTTTTTAGCACCCGCGCACGCATTTGTGCGAAAACGCGTTTTAAGCATGCACATGCATCTTTTGGTAGACGCGGATGAAGTTTTCTGCAAAACCACAAGATGTGCATGCAAATGGTGCTTTTTGCAGAACGCGCTCGTGGATTTCTACCAAACGACGTGCTAAGCATGCCGATGCTGCTCTTTTTAGCACCCGCGCACGCATTTGTGCGAAAACGCGTTTTAAGCATGCACATGCATCTTTTGGTAGACGCGGATGAAGTTTTCTGCAAAACCACAAGATGTGCATGCAAATGGTGCTTTTTGCAGAACGCGCTCGTGGATTTCTACCAAACGACGTGCTAAGCATGCCGATGCTGCTCTTTTTAGCACCCGCGCACGCATTTGTGCGAAAACGCGTTTTAAGCATGCACATGCATCTTTTGGTAGACGCGGATGAAGTTTTCTGCAAAACCACAAGATGTGCATGCAAATGGTGCTTTTTGCAGAACGCGCACGTGGATTTCTACCAAACGACGTGCTAAGCATGCCGATGCTGCTCTTTTTAGCACCCGCGCACGGATTTGTGCGAAAACGCGTTTTAAGCATGCACATGCATCTTTTGGTAGACGCGGATGAAGTTTTCTGCAAAACCACAAGATGTGCATGCAAATGGTGCTTTTGGCAGAACGCGCACGTGGATTTCTACAAAACGACGTGCTAAGCATGCCGATGCTGCTCTTTTTAGCACCCGCGCACGCATTTGTGCGAAAACGCGTTTTAAGCATGCACATGCATCTTTTGGTAGACGCGGATGAAGTTTTCTGTAAAACCACAAGATGTGCATGCAAATGGTGCTTTTGCAGAACGCGCACGTGGATTTCTACCAAACGACGTGCTAAGCATGCCGCTGCTGCTCTTTTTAGCACCCGCGCACGGATTTGTGCGAAAACGCGTTTTAAGCATGCACATGCATCTTTTGGTAGACGCGGATGAAGTTTTCTGCAAAACCACAAGATGTGCATGCAAATGTTGCTTTTGGCAGAACGCGCACGTGGATTTCTACCAAACGACGTGCTAAGCATGCCGATGCTGCTCTTTTTAGCACCCGCGCACGCATTTGTGCGAAAACGCGTTTTAAGCATGCACATGCATCTTTTGGTAGACGCGGATGAAGTTTTCTGCAAAACCACAAGATGTGCATGCAAATGGTGCTTTTTGCAGAACGCGCACGTGGATTTCTACCAAACGACGTGCTAAGCATGCCGATGCTGCTATTTTTAGCACCCGCGCACGCATTTGTGCGAAAACGCGTTTTAAGCATTCACATGCATCTTTTGGTAGACGCGGATGAAGTTTTCTGCAAAACCACAAGATGTGCATGCAAATGGTGCTTTTTGCAGAACGCGCACGTGGATTTCTACCAAACGACGTGCTAAGCATGCCGATGCTGCTCTTTTTAGCACCCGCGCACGCATTTGTGCGAAAACGCGTTTTAAGCATGCACATGCATCTTTTGGTAGACGCGGATGAAGTTTTCTGCAAAACCACAAGATGTGCATGCAAATGGTGCTTTTTGCAGAACGCGCACGTGGATTTCTACCAAACCACGTGCTAAGCTTGCCGATGCTGCTCTTTTTAGCACCCGCGCACGGATTTGTGCGAAAACGCGTTTTAAGCATGCACATGCTTCTTTTGGTAGACGCGGATGAAGTTTTCTGCAAAACCACAAGATGTGCATGCAAATGGTGCTTTTGGCAGAACGCGCACGTGGATTTCTACCAAACGACGTGCTAAGCATGCCGATGCTGCTCTTTTTAGCACCCGCGCACGCATTTGTGCGAAAACGCGTTTTAAGCATGCACATGCATCTTTTGGTAGACGCGGATGAAGTTTTCTGCAAAACCACAAGATGTGCATGCAAATGGTGCTTTTGGCAGAACGCGCACGTGGATTTCTACCAAACGACGTGCTAAGCATGCCGATGCTGCTCTTTTTAGCACCCGCGCACGCATTTGTGCGAAAACGCGTTTTAAGCATGCACATGCATCTTTTGGTAGACGCGGATGAAGTTTTCTGCAAAACCACAAGATGTGCATGCAAATGGTGCTTTTTGCAGAACGCGCACGTGGATTTCTACCAAACGACGTGCTAAGCATGCCGATGCTGCTCTTTTTAGCACCCGCGCACGGATTTGTGCGAAAACGCGTTTTAAGCATGCACATGCATCTTTTGGTAGACGCGGATGAAGTTTTCTGCAAAACCACAAGATGTGCATGCAAATGGTGCTTTTGGCAGAACGCGCACGTGGATTTCTACCAAACGACGTGCTAAGCATGCCGATGCTGCTCTTTTTAGCACCCGCGCACGCATTTGTGCGAAAACGCGTTTTAAGCATGCACATGCATCTTTTGGTAGACGCGGATGAAGTTTTCTGCTAAACCACAAGATGTGCATGCAAATGGTGCTTTTGGCAGAACGCGCACGTGGATTTCTATCAAACGACGTGCTAAGCACGCCGATGCTGCTCTTTTTAGCACCCGCGCAAGCATTTGTGCGAAAACGCGTTTTAAGCATGCACATGCATCTTTTGGTAGACGCGGATGAAGTTTTCTGCAAAACAACAAGATGTGCATGCAAATGGTGCTTTTTGCAGAACGCGCACGTGGATTTCTACCAAACGACGTGCTAAGCATGCCGATGCTGCTCTTTTTAGCACCCGCGCACGGATTTGTGCGAAAACGCGTTTTAAGCATGCACATGCATCTTTTGGTAGACGCGGATGAAGTTTTCTGCAAAACCACAAGATGTGCATGCAAATGGTGCGTTTGGCAGAACGCGCACGTGGATTTCTACCAAACGACGTGCTAAGCATGCCGATGCTGCTCTTTTTAGCACCCGCGCACGCATTTGTGCGAAAACGCGTTTTAAGCATGCACATGCATCTTTTGGTAGACGCGGATGAAGTTTTCTGCAAAACCACAAGATGTGCATGCAAATGGTGCTTTTTGCAGAACGCGCTCGTGGATTTCTACCAAACGACGTGCTAAGCATGCCGATGCTGCTCTTTTTAGCACCCGCGCACGCATTTGTGCGAAAACGCGTTTTAAGCATGCACATGCATCTTTTGGTAGACGCGGATGAAGTTTTCTGCAAAACCACAAGATGTGCATGCAAATGGTGCTTTTTGCAGAACGCGCTCGTGGATTTCTACCAAACGACGTGCTAAGCATGCCGATGCTGCTCTTTTTAGCACCCGCGCACGCATTTGTGCGAAAACGCGTTTTAAGCATGCACATGCATCTTTTGGTAGACGCGGATGAAGTTTTCTGCAAAACCACAAGATGTGCATGCAAATGGTGCTTTTTGCAGAACGCGCACGTGGATTTCTACCAAACGACGTGCTAAGCATGCCGATGCTGCTCTTTTTAGCACCCGCGCACGGATTTGTGCGAAAACGCGTTTTAAGCATGCACATGCATCTTTTGGTAGACGCGGATGAAGTTTTCTGCAAAACCACAAGATGTGCATGCAAATGGTGCTTTTGGCAGAACGCGCACGTGGATTTCTACAAAACGACGTGCTAAGCATGCCGATGCTGCTCTTTTTAGCACCCGCGCACGCATTTGTGCGAAAACGCGTTTTAAGCATGCACATGCATCTTTTGGTAGACGCGGATGAAGTTTTCTGTAAAACCACAAGATGTGCATGCAAATGGTGCTTTTTGCAGAACGCGCACGTGGATTTCTACCAAACGACGTGCTAAGCATGCCGCTGCTGCTCTTTTTAGCACCCGCGCACGGATTTGTGCGAAAACGCGTTTTAAGCATGCACATGCATCTTTTGGTAGACGCGGATGAAGTTTTCTGCAAAACCACAAGATGTGCATGCAAATGTTGCTTTTGGCAGAACGCGCACGTGGATTTCTACCAAACGACGTGCTAAGCATGCCGATGCTGCTCTTTTTAGCACCCGCGCACGCATTTGTGCGAAAACGCGTTTTAAGCATGCACATGCATCTTTTGGTAGACGCGGATGAAGTTTTCTGCAAAACCACAAGATGTGCATGCAAATGGTGCTTTTTGCAGAACGCGCACGTGGATTTCTACCAAACGACGTGCTAAGCATGCCGATGCTGCTGTTTTTAGCACCCGCGCACGCATTTGTGCGAAAACGCGTTTTAAGCATGCACATGCATCTTTTGGTAGACGCGGATGAAGTTTTCTGCAAAACCACAAGATGTGCATGCAAATGGTGCTTTTTGCAGAACGCGCACGTGGATTTCTACCAAACGACGTGCTAAGCATGCCGATGCTGCTCTTTTTAGCACCCGCGCACGCATTTGTGCGAAAACGCGTTTTAAGCATGCACATGCATCTTTTGGTAGACGCGGATGAAGTTTTCTGCAAAACCACAAGATGTGCATGCAAATGGTGCTTTTTGCAGAACGCGCACGTGGATTTCTACCAAACCACGTGCTAAGCTTGCCGATGCTGCTCTTTTTAGCACCCGCGCACGGATTTGTGCGAAAACGCGTTTTAAGCATGCACATGCTTCTTTTGGTAGACGCGGATGAAGTTTTCTGCAAAACCACAAGATGTGCATGCAAATGGTGCTTTTGGCAGAACGCGCACGTGGATTTCTACCAAACGACGTGCTAAGCATGCCGATGCTGCTCTTTTTAGCACCCGCGCACGCATTTGTGCGAAAACGCGTTTTAAGCATGCACATGCATCTTTTGGTAGACGCGGATGAAGTTTTCTGCAAAACCACAAGATGTGCATGCAAATGGTGCTTTTGGCAGAACGCGCACGTGGATTTCTACCAAACGACGTGCTAAGCATGCCGATGCTGCTCTTTTTAGCACCCGCGCACGCATTTGTGCGAAAACGCGTTTTAAGCATGCACATGCATCTTTTGGTTGACGCGGATGAAGTTTTCTGCAAAACCACAAGATGTGCATGCAAATGGTGCTTTTGGCAGAACGCGCACGTGGATTTCTATCAAACGACGTGCTAAGCACGCCGATGCTGCTCTTTTTAGCACCCGCGCAAGCATTTGTGCGAAAACGCGTTTTAAGCATGCACATGCATCTTTTGGTAGACGCGGATGAAGTTTTCTGCAAAACAACAAGATGTGCATGCAAATGGTGCTTTTTGCAGAACGCGCACGTGGATTTCTACCAAACGACGTGCTAAGCATGCCAATGCTGCTCTTTTTAGCACCCGCGCACGGATTTGTGCGAAAACGCGTTTTAAGCATGCACATGCATCTTTTGGTAGACGTGGATGAAGTTTTCTGCAAAACCACAAGATGTGCATGCAAATGGTGCGTTTGGCAGAACGCGCACGTGGATTTCTACCAAACGACGTGCTAAGCATGCCGATGCTGCTCTTTTTAGCACCCGCGCACGCATTTGTGCGAAAACGCGTTTTAAGCATGCACATGCATCTTTTGGTAGACGCGGATGAAGTTTTCTGCAAAACCACAAGATGTGCATGCAAATGGTGCTTTTGGCAGAACGCGCACGTGGATTTCTACCAAACGACGTGCTAAGCATGCCGATGCTGCTCTTTTTAGCACCCGCGCACGCATTTGTGCGAAAACGCGTTTTAAACATGCACATGCATCTTTTGGTAGACGCGGATGAAGTTTTCTGCAAAACCACAAGATGTGCATGCAAATGGTGCTTTTTGCAGAACGCGCACGTGGATTTCTACCAAACGACGTGCTAAGCATGCCGATGCTGCTCTTTTTAGCACCCGCGCACGCATTTGTGCGAAAACGCGTTTTAAGCATGCACATGCATCTTTTGGTAGACGCGGATGAAGTTTTCTGCAAAACCACAAGATGTGCATGCAAATGGTGCTTTTGGCAGAACGCGCACGTGGATTTCTATCAAACGACGTGCTAAGCACGCCGATGCTGCTCTTTTTAGCACCCGCGCAAGCATTTGTGCGAAAACGCGTTTTAAGCATGCACATGCATCTTTTGGTAGACGCGGATGAAGTTTTCTGCAAAACAACAAGATGTGCATGCAAATGGTGCTTTTTGCAGAACGCGCACGTGGATTTCTACCAAACGACGTGCTAAGCATGCCGATGCTGCTCTTTTTAGCACCCGCGCACGGATTTGTGCGAAAACGCGTTTTAAGCATGCACATGCATCTTTTGGTAGACGCGGATGAAGTTTTCTGCAAAACCACAAGATGTGCATGCAAATGGTGCGTTTGGCAGAACGCGCACGTGGATTTCTACCAAACGACGTGCTAAGCATGCCGATGCTGCTCTTTTAAGCACCCGCGCACGCATTTGTGCGAAAACGCGTTTTAAGCATGCATATGCATCTTTTGGTAGACGCGGATGAAGTTTTCTGCAAAACCACAAGATGTGCATGCAAATGGTGCTTTTGGCAGAACGCGCACGTGGATTTCTACCAAACGACGTGCTAAGCATGCCGATGCTGCTCTTTTTAGCACCCGCGCACGCATTTGTGCGAAAACGCGTTTTAAGCATGCACATGCATCTTTTGGTAGACGCGGATGAAGTTTTCTGCAAAACCACAAGATGTGCATGCAAATGGTGCTTTTTGCAGAACGCGCACGTGGATTTCTACCAAACGACGTGCTAAGCATGCCGATGCTGCTCTTTTTAGCACCCGCGCACGCATTTGTGCGAAAACGCGTTTTAAGCATGCACATGCATCTTTTGGTAGACGCGGATGAAGTTTTCTGCAAAACCACAAGATGTGCATGCAAATGGTGCTTTTTGCAGAACGCGCACGTGGATTTCTACCAAACGACGTGCTAAGCTTGCCGATGCTGCTCTTTTTAGCACCCGCGCACGGATTTGTGCGAAAACGCGTTTTAAGCATGCACATGCATCTTTTGGTAGACGCGGATGAAGTTTTCTGCAAAACCACAAGATGTGCATGCAAATGGTGCTTTTGGCAGAACGCGCACGTGGATTTCTACCAAACGACGTGCTAAGCATGCCGATGCTGCTCTTTTTAGCACCCGCGCACGCATTTGTGCGAAAACGCGTTTTAAGCATGCACATGCATCTTTTGGTAGACGCGGATGAAGTTTTTTGCAAAACCACAAGATGTGCATGCAAATGGTGCTTTTTGCAGAACGCGCACGTGGATTTCTACCAAACGACGTGCTAAGCATGCCGATGCTGCTCTTTTTAGCACCCGCGCACGGATTTGTGCGAAAACGCGTTTTAAGCATGCACATGCATCTTTTGGTAGACGCGGATGAAGTTTTCTGCAAAACCACAAGATGTGCATGCAAATGGTGCTTTTTGCAGAACGCGCACGTGGATTTCTACCAAACGACGTGCTAAGCATGCCGATGCTGCTCTTTTTAGCACCCGCGCACGCATTTGTGCGAAAACGCGTTTTAAGCATGCACATGCATCTTTTGGTAGACGCGGATGAAGTTTTCTGCAAAACCACAAGATGTGCATGCAAATGGTGCTTTTTGCAGAACGCGCACGTGGATTTCTACCAAACGACGTGCTAAGCATGCCGATGCTGCTCTTTTTAGCACCCGCGCACGCATTTGTGCGAAAACGCGTTTTAAGCATGCACATGCATCTTTTGGTAGACGCGGATGAAGTTTTCTGCAAAACCACAAGATGTGCATGCAAATGGTGCTTTTTGCAGAACGCGCACGTGGATTTCTACCAAACGTCGTGCTAAGCTTGCCGATGCTGCTCTTTTTAGCACCCGCGCACGGATTTGTGCGAAAACGCGTTTTAAGCATGCACATGCATCTTTTGGTAGACGCGGATGAAGTTTTCTGCAAAACCACAAGATGTGCATGCAAATGGTGCTTTTGGCAGAACGCGCACGTGGATTTCTACCAAACGACATGCTAAGCATGCCGATGCTGCTCTTTTTAGCACCCGCGCACGCATTTGTGCGAAAACGCCTTTTAAGCATGCACATGCATCTTTTGGTAGACGCGGATGAAGTTTTCTGCAAAACCACAAGATGTGCATGCAAATGGTGCTTTTTGCAGAAAGCGCACGTGGATTTCTACCAAACGACGTGCTAAGCATGCCGATGCTGCTCTTTTTAGCACCCGCGCACGGATTTGTGCGAAAACGCGTTTTAAGCATGCACATGCATCTTTTGGTAGACGCGGATGAAGTTTTCTGCAAAACCACAAGATGTGCATGCAAATGGTGCTTTTGGCAGAACGCGCACGTGGATTTCTACCAAACGACGGGCTAAGCATGCCGATGCTGCTCTTTTTAGCACCCGCGCACGCATTTGTGCGAAAACGCGTTTTAAGCATGCACATGCATCTTTTGCTAGACGCGGATGATGTTTTCTGCAAAACCACAAGATGTGCATGCAAATGGTGCTTTTTGCAGAACGCGAACGTGGATTTCTACCAAACGACGTGCTAAGCATGCCGATGCTGCTATTTTTAGCACCCGCGCACGCATTTGTGCGAAAACGCGTTTTAAGCATGCACATGCATCTTTTGGTAGACGCGGATGAAGTTTTCTGCAAAACCACAAGATGTGCATGCAAATGGTGCTTTTGGCAGAACGCGCACGTGGATTTCTACCAAACGACGTGCTAAGAATGCCGATGCTGCTCTTTTTAGCACCCGCGCACGCATTTGTGCGAAAACGCGTTTTAAGCATGCACATGCATCTTTTGGTAGACGCGGATGAAGTTTTCTGCAAAACCACAAGATGTGCATGCAAATCGTGCTTTTTGCAGAACGCGCTCGTGGATTTCTACCAAACGACGTGCTAAGCATGCCGATGCTGCTGTTTTTAGCACCCGCGCACGCATTTCTGCGAAAACGCGTTTTAAGCATGCACATGCATCTTTTGGTAGACACGGATGAAGTTTTCTGCAAAACCACAAGATGTGCATGCAAATGGTGCTTTTTGCAGAACGCGCACGTGGATTTCTACCAAACGACGTGCTAAGCATGCCGATGCTGCTCTTTTTAGCACCCGCGCACGGATTTGTGCGAAAACGCGTTTTAAGCATGCACATGCATCTTTTGGTAGACGCGGATGAAGTTTTCTGCAAAACCACAAGATGTGCATGCAAATGGTGCTTTTGGCAGAACGCGCACGTGGATTTCTACCAAACGACGTGCTAAGCATGCCGATGCTGCTCTTTTTAGCACCCGCGCACGCATTTGTGCGAAAACGCGTTTTAAGCATGCACATGCATCTTTTGGTAGACGCGGATGAAGTTTTCTGCAAAACCACAAGATGTGCATGCAAATGGTGCTTTTGGCAGAACGCGCACGTGGATTTCTACCAAACGACGTGCTAAGCATGCCGATGCTGCTCTTTTTAGCACCCGCGCACGCATTTGTGCGGAAACGCGTTTTAAGCATGCACATGCATCTTTTGGTAGACGCGGATGAAGTTTTCTGCAAAACCACAAGATGTGCATGCAAATGGTGCTTTTTGCAGAACGCGCACGTGGATTTCTACCAAACGACGTGCTAAGCATGCCGATGCTGCTATTTTTAGCACCCGCGCACGCATTTGTGCGAAAACGCGTTTTAAGCATGCACATGCATCTTTTGGTAGACGCGGATGAAGTTTTCTGCAAAACCACAAAATGTGCATGCAAATGGTGCTTTTTGCAGAACGCGCACGTGGATTTCTACCAAACGACGTGCTAAGCATGCCGATGCTGCTCTTTTTAGCACCCGCGCACGCATTTGTGCGAAAACGCGTTTTAAGCATGCACATGCATCTTTTGGTAGACGCGGATGAAGTTTTCTGCAAAACCACAAGATGTGCATGCAAATGGTGCTTTTTGCAGAACGCGCACGCGGATTTCTACCAAACGACGTGCTAAGCATGCCGATGCTGCTCTTTTTAGCACCCGCGCACGCATTTGTGCGAAAACGCGTTTTAAGCATGCACATGCATCTTTTGGTAGACGCGGATGAAGTTTTCTATAAAACCACAAGATGTGCATGCAAATGGTGCTTTTTGCAGAACGCGCACGTGGATTTCTACCAAACGACGTGCTAAGCATGCCGATGCTGCTCTTTTTAGCACCCGCGCACGGATTTGTGCGAAAACGCGTTTTAAGCATGCACATGCATCTTTTGGTAGACGCGGATGAAGTTTTCTGCAAAACCACAAGATGTGCATACAAATGGTGCTTTTGGCAGAACGCGCACGTGTATTTCTACCAAACGACGTGCTAAGCATGCCGATGCTGCTCTTTTTAGCACCCGCGCACGCATTTGTGCGAAAACGCGTTTTAAGCATGCACATGCATCTTTTGGTAGACGCGGATGAAGTTTTCTGTAAAACCACAAGATGTGCATGCAAATGGTGCTTTTTGCAGAACGCGCACGTGGATTTCTACCAAACGACGTGCTAAGCATGCCGATGCTGCTCTTTTTAGCACCCGCGCACGCATTTGTGCGAAAACGCGTTTTAAGCATGCACATGCATCTTTTGGTAGACGCGGATGAAGTTTTCTGCAAAACCACAAGATGTGCATGCAAATGGTGCTTTTTGCAGAACGCGCACGTGGATTTCTACCAAACGACGTGCTAAGCATGCCGATGCTGCTCTTTTTAGCACCCGCGCACGCATTTGTGCGAAAACGCGTTTTAAGCATGCACATGCATCTTTTGGTAGACGCGGATGAAGTTTTCTGCAAAACCACAAGATGTGCATGCAAATGGTGCTTTTTGCAGAACGCGCACGTGGATTTCTACCAAACGACGTGCTAAGCATGCCGATGCTGCTCTTTTTAGCACCCGCGCACGGATTTGTGCGAAAACGCGTTTTAAGCATGCACATGCATCTTTTGGTAGACGCGGATGAAGTTTTCTGCAAAACCACAAGATGTGCATGCAAATGGTGCTTTTGGCAGAACGCGCACGTGGATTTCTACAAAACGACGTGCTAAGCATGCCGATGCTGCTCTTTTTAGCACCCGCGCACGCATTTGTGCGAAAACGCGTTTTAAGCATGCACATGCATCTTTTGGTAGACGCGGATGAAGTTTTCTGTAAAACCACAAGATGTGCATGCAAATGGTGCTTTTTGCAGAACGCGCACGTGGATTTCTACCAAACGACGTGCTAAGCATGCCGCTGCTGCTCTTTTTAGCACCCGCGCACGGATTTGTGCGAAAACGCGTTTTAAGCATGCACATGCATCTTTTGGTAGACGCGGATGAAGTTTTCTGCAAAACCACAAGATGTGCATGCAAATGTTGCTTTTGGCAGAACGCGCACGTGGATTTCTACCAAACGACGTGCTAAGCATGCCGATGCTGCTCTTTTTAGCACCCGCGCACGCATTTGTGCGAAAACGCGTTTTAAGCATGCACATGCATCTTTTGGTAGACGCGGATGAAGTTTTCTGCAAAACCACAAGATGTGCATGCAAATGGTGCTTTTTGCAGAACGCGCACGTGGATTTCTACCAAACGACGTGCTAAGCATGCCGATGCTGCTATTTTTAGCACCCGCGCACGCATTTGTGCGAAAACGCGTTTTAAGCATGCACATGCATCTTTTGGTAGACGCGGATGAAGTTTTCTGCAAAACCACAAGATGTGCATGCAATTGGTGCTTTTTGCAGAACGCGCACGTGGATTTCTACCAAACGACGTGCTAAGCATGCCGATGCTGCTCTTTTTAGCACCCGCGCACGCATTTGTGCGAAAACGCGTTTTAAGCATGCACATGCATCTTTTGGTAGACGCGGATGAAGTTTTCTGCAAAACCACAAGATGTGCATGCAAATGGTGCTTTTTGCAGAACGCGCACGTGGATTTCTACCAAACCACGTGCTAAGCTTGCCGATGCTGCTCTTTTTAGCACCCGCGCACGGATTTGTGCGAAAACGCGTTTTAAGCATGCACATGCTTCTTTTGGTAGACGCGGATGAAGTTTTCTGCAAAACCACAAGATGTGCATGCAAATGGTGCTTTTGGCAGAACGCGCACGTGGATTTCTACCAAACGACGTGCTAAGCATGCCGATGCTGCTCTTTTTAGCACCCGCGCACGCATTTGTGCGAAAACGCGTTTTAAGCATGCACATGCATCTTTTGGTAGACGCGGATGAAGTTTTCTGCAAAACCACAAGATGTGCATGCAAATGGTGCTTTTGGCAGAACGCGCACGTGGATTTCTACCAAACGACGTGCTAAGCATGCCGATGCTGCTCTTTTTAGCACCCGCGCACGCATTTGTGCGAAAACGCGTTTTAAGCATGCACATGCATCTTTTGGTTGACGCGGATGAAGTTTTCTGCAAAACCACAAGATGTGCATGCAAATGGTGCTTTTGGCAGAACGCGCACGTGGATTTCTATCAAACGACGTGCTAAGCTCGCCGATGCTGCTCTTTTTAGCACCCGCGCAAGCATTTGTGCGAAAACGCGTTTTAAGCATGCACATGCATCTTTTGGTAGACGCGGATGAAGTTTTCTGCAAAACAACAAGATGTGCATGCAAATGGTGCTTTTTGCAGAACGCGCACGTGGATTTCTACCAAACGACGTGCTAAGCATGCCAATGCTGCTCTTTTTAGCACCCGCGCACGGATTTGTGCGAAAACGCGTTTTAAGCATGCACATGCATCTTTTGGTAGACGCGGATGAAGTTTTCTGTAAAACCACAAGATGTGCATGCAAATGGTGCTTTTTGCAGAACGCGCACGTGGATTTCTACCAAACGACGTGCTAAGCATGCCGATGCTGCTCTTTTTAGCACCCGCGCACGCATTTGTGCGAAAACGCGTTTTAAGCATGCACATGCATCTTTTGGTAGACGCGGATGAAGTTTTCTGCAAAACCACAAGATGTGCATGCAAATGGTGCTTTTTGCAGAACGCGCACGTGGATTTCTACCAAACGACGTGCTAAGCATGCCGATGCTGCTCTTTTTAGCACCCGCGCACGCATTTGTGCGAAAACGCGTTTTAAGCATGCACATGCATCTTTTGGTAGACGCGGATGAAGTTTTCTGCAAAACCACAAGATGTGCATGCAAATGGTGCTTTTTGCAGAACGCGCACGTGGATTTCTACCAAACGACGTGCTAAGCATGCCGATGCTGCTCTTTTTAGCACCCGCGCACGGATTTGTGCGAAAACGCGTTTTAAGCATGCACATGCATCTTTTGGTAGACGCGGATGAAGTTTTCTGCAAAACCACAAGATGTGCATGCAAATGGTGCTTTTGGCAGAACGCGCACGTGGATTTCTACAAAACGACGTGCTAAGCATGCCGATGCTGCTCTTTTTAGCACCCGCGCACGCATTTGTGCGAAAACGCGTTTTAAGCATGCACATGCATCTTTTGGTAGACGCGGATGAAGTTTTCTGTAAAACCACAAGATGTGCATGCAAATGGTGCTTTTTGCAGAACGCGCACGTGGATTTCTACCAAACGACGTGCTAAGCATGCCGCTGCTGCTCTTTTTAGCACCCGCGCACGGATTTGTGCGAAAACGCGTTTTAAGCATGCACATGCATCTTTTGGTAGACGCGGATGAAGTTTTCTGCAAAACCACAAGATGTGCATGCAAATGTTGCTTTTGGCAGAACGCGCACGTGGATTTCTACCAAACGACGTGCTAAGCATGCCGATGCTGCTCTTTTTAGCACCCGCGCACGCATTTGTGCGAAAACGCGTTTTAAGCATGCACATGCATCTTTTGGTAGACGCGGATGAAGTTTTCTGCAAAACCACAAGATGTGCATGCAAATGGTGCTTTTTGCAGAACGCGCACGTGGATTTCTACCAAACGACGTGCTAAGCATGCCGATGCTGCTATTTTTAGCACCCGCGCACGCATTTGTGCGAAAACGCGTTTTAAGCATGCACATGCATCTTTTGGTAGACGCGGATGAAGTTTTCTGCAAAACCACAAGATGTGCATGCAATTGGTGCTTTTTGCAGAACGCGCACGTGGATTTCTACCAAACGACGTGCTAAGCATGCCGATGCTGCTCTTTTTAGCACCCGCGCACGCATTTGTGCGAAAACGCGTTTTAAGCATGCACATGCATCTTTTGGTAGACGCGGATGAAGTTTTCTGCAAAACCACAAGATGTGCATGCAAATGGTGCTTTTTGCAGAACGCGCACGTGGATTTCTACCAAACCACGTGCTAAGCTTGCCGATGCTGCTCTTTTTAGCACCCGCGCACGGATTTGTGCGAAAACGCGTTTTAAGCATGCACATGCTTCTTTTGGTAGACGCGGATGAAGTTTTCTGCAAAACCACAAGATGTGCATGCAAATGGTGCTTTTGGCAGAACGCGCACGTGGATTTCTACCAAACGACGTGCTAAGCATGCCGATGCTGCTCTTTTTAGCACCCGCGCACGCATTTGTGCGAAAACGCGTTTTAAGCATGCACATGCATCTTTTGGTAGACGCGGATGAAGTTTTCTGCAAAACCACAAGATGTGCATGCAAATGGTGCTTTTGGCAGAACGCGCACGTGGATTTCTACCAAACGACGTGCTAAGCATGCCGATGCTGCTCTTTTTAGCACCCGCGCACGCATTTGTGCGAAAACGCGTTTTAAGCATGCACATGCATCTTTTGGTTGACGCGGATGAAGTTTTCTGCAAAACCACAAGATGTGCATGCAAATGGTGCTTTTGGCAGAACGCGCACGTGGATTTCTATCAAACGACGTGCTAAGCTCGCCGATGCTGCTCTTTTTAGCACCCGCGCAAGCATTTGTGCGAAAACGCGTTTTAAGCATGCACATGCATCTTTTGGTAGACGCGGATGAAGTTTTCTGCAAAACAACAAGATGTGCATGCAAATGGTGCTTTTTGCAGAACGCGCACGTGGATTTCTACCAAACGACGTGCTAAGCATGCCAATGCTGCTCTTTTTAGCACCCGCGCACGGATTTGTGCGAAAACGCGTTTTAAGCATGCACATGCATCTTTTGGTAGACGCGGATGAAGTTTTCTGCAAAACCACAAGATGTGCATGCAAATGGTGCGTTTGGCAGAACGCGCACGTGGATTTCTACCAAACGACGTGCTAAGCATGCCGATGCTGCTCTTTTTAGCACCCGCGCACGCATTTGTGCGAAAACGCGTTTTAAGCATGCACATGCATCTTTTGGTAGACGCGGATGAAGTTTTCTGCAAAACCACAAGATGTGCATGCAAATGGTGCTTTTGGCAGAACGCGCACGTGGATTTCTACCAAACGACGTGCTAAGCATGCCGATGCTGCTCTTTTTAGCACCCGCGCACGCATTTGTGCGAAAACGCGTTTTAAACATGCACATGCATCTTTTGGTAGACGCGGATGAAGTTTTCTGCAAAACCACAAGATGTGCATGCAAATGGTGCTTTTTGCAGAACGCGCACGTGGATTTCTACCAAACGACGTGCTAAGCATGCCGATGCTGCTCTTTTTAGCACCCGCGCACGCATTTGTGCGAAAACGCGTTTTAAGCATGCACATGCATCTTTTGGTAGACGCGGATGAAGTTTTCTGCAAAACCACAAGATGTGCATGCAAATGGTGCTTTTGGCAGAACGCGCACGTGGATTTCTATCAAACGACGTGCTAAGCACGCCGATGCTGCTCTTTTTAGCACCCGCGCAAGCATTTGTGCGAAAACGCGTTTTAAGCATGCACATGCATCTTTTGGTAGACGCGGATGAAGTTTTCTGCAAAACAACAAGATGTGCATGCAAATGGTGCTTTTTGCAGAACGCGCACGTGGATTTCTACCAAACGACGTGCTAAGCATGCCGATGCTGCTCTTTTTAGCACCCGCGCACGGATTTGTGCGAAAACGCGTTTTAAGCATGCACATGCATCTTTTGGTAGACGCGGATGAAGTTTTCTGCAAAACCACAAGATGTGCATGCAAATGGTGCGTTTGGCAGAACGCGCACGTGGATTTCTACCAAACGACGTGCTAAGCATGCCGATGCTGCTCTTTTAAGCACCCGCGCACGCATTTGTGCGAAAACGCGTTTTAAGCATGCATATGCATCTTTTGGTAGACGCGGATGAAGTTTTCTGCAAAACCACAAGATGTGCATGCAAATGGTGCTTTTGGCAGAACGCGCACGTGGATTTCTACCAAACGACGTGCTAAGCATGCCGATGCTGCTCTTTTTAGCACCCGCGCACGCATTTGTGCGAAAACGCGTTTTAAGCATGCACATGCATCTTTTGGTAGACGCGGATGAAGTTTTCTGCAAAACCACAAGATGTGCATGCAAATGGTGCTTTTTGCAGAACGCGCACGTGGATTTCTACCAAACGACGTGCTAAGCATGCCGATGCTGCTCTTTTTAGCACCCGCGCACGAATTTGTGCGAAAACGCGTTTTAAGCATGCACATGCATCTTTTGGTAGACGCGGATGAAGTTTTCTGCAAAACCACAAGATGTGCATGCAAATGGTGCTTTTTGCAGAACGCGCACGTGGATTTCTACCAAACGACGTGCTAAGCTTGCCGATGCTGCTCTTTTTAGCACCCGCGCACGGATTTGTGCGAAAACGCGTTTTAAGCATGCACATGCATCTTTTGGTAGACGCGGATGAAGTTTTCTGCAAAACCACAAGATGTGCATACAAATGGTGCTTTTGGCAGAACGCGCACGTGTATTTCTACCAAACGACGTGCTAAGCATGCCGATGCTGCTCTTTTTAGCACCCGCGCACGCATTTGTGCGAAAACGCGTTTTAAGCATGCACATGCATCTTTTGGTAGACGCGGATGAAGTTTTCTGTAAAACCACAAGATGTGCATGCAAATGGTGCTTTTTGCAGAACGCGCACGTGGATTTCTACCAAACGACGTGCTAAGCATGCCGATGCTGCTCTTTTTAGCACCCGCGCACGGATTTGTGCGAAAACGCATTTTAAGCATGCACATGCATCTTTTGGTAGACGCGGATGAAGTTTTCTGCAAAACCACAAGATGTGCATGCAAATGGTGCTTTTTGCAGAACGCGCACGTGGATTTCTACCAAACGACGTGCTAAGCATGCCGATGCTGCTCTTTTTAGCACCCGCGCACGCATTTGTGCGAAAACGCGTTTTAAGCATGCACATGCATCTTTTGGTAGACGCGGATGAAGTTTTCTGCAAAACCACAAGATGTGCATGCAAATGGTGCTTTTTGCAGAACGCGCACGTGGATTTCTACCAAACCACGTGCTAAGCTTGCCGATGCTGCTCTTTTTAGCACCCGCGCACGGATTTGTGCGAAAACGCGTTTTAAGCATGCACATGCTTCTTTTGGTAGACGCGGATGAAGTTTTCTGCAAAACCACAAGATGTGCATGCAAATGGTGCTTTTGGCAGAACGCGCACGTGGATTTCTACCAAACGACGTGCTAAGCATGCCGATGCTGCTCTTTTTAGCACCCGCGCACGCATTTGTGCGAAAACGCGTTTTAAGCATGCACATGCATCTTTTGGTAGACGCGGATGAAGTTTTCTGCAAAACCACAAGATGTGCATGCAAATGGTGCTTTTGGCAGAACGCGCACGTGGATTTCTACCAAACGACGTGCTAAGCATGCCGATGCTGCTCTTTTTAGCACCCGCGCACGCATTTGTGCGAAAACGCGTTTTAAGCATGCACATGCATCTTTTGGTTGACGCGGATGAAGTTTTCTGCAAAACCACAAGATGTGCATGCAAATGGTGCTTTTGGCAGAACGCGCACGTGGATTTCTATCAAACGACGTGCTAAGCACGCCGATGCTGCTCTTTTTAGCACCCGCGCAAGCATTTGTGCGAAAACGCGTTTTAAGCATGCACATGCATCTTTTGGTAGACGCGGATGAAGTTTTCTGCAAAACAACAAGATGTGCATGCAAATGGTGCTTTTTGCAGAACGCGCACGTGGATTTCTACCAAACGACGTGCTAAGCATGCCAATGCTGCTCTTTTTAGCACCCGCGCACGGATTTGTGCGAAAACGCGTTTTAAGCATGCACATGCATCTTTTGGTAGACGCGGATGAAGTTTTCTGCAAAACCACAAGATGTGCATGCAAATGGTGCGTTTGGCAGAACGCGCACGTGGATTTCTACCAAACGACGTGCTAAGCATGCCGATGCTGCTCTTTTTAGCACCCGCGCACGCATTTGTGCGAAAACGCGTTTTAAGCATGCACATGCATCTTTTGGTAGACGCGGATGAAGTTTTCTGCAAAACCACAAGATGTGCATGCAAATGGTGCTTTTGGCAGAACGCGCACGTGGATTTCTACCAAACGACGTGCTAAGCATGCCGATGCTGCTCTTTTTAGCACCCGCGCACGCATTTGTGCGAAAACGCGTTTTAAACATGCACATGCATCTTTTGGTAGACGCGGATGAAGTTTTCTGCAAAACCACAAGATGTGCATGCAAATGGTGCTTTTTGCAGAACGCGCACGTGGATTTCTACCAAACGACGTGCTAAGCATGCCGATGCTGCTCTTTTTAGCACCCGCGCACGCATTTGTGCGAAAACGCGTTTTAAGCATGCACATGCATCTTTTGGTAGACGCGGATGAAGTTTTCTGCAAAACCACAAGATGTGCATGCAAATGGTGCTTTTGGCAGAACGCGCACGTGGATTTCTATCAAACGACGTGCTAAGCACGCCGATGCTGCTCTTTTTAGCACCCGCGCACGGATTTGTGCGAAAACGCGTTTTAAGCATGCACATGCATCTTTTGGTAGACGCGGATGAAGTTTTCTGCAAAACCACAAGATGTGCATGCAAATGGTGCGTTTGGCAGAACGCGCACGTGGATTTCTACCAAACGACGTGCTAAGCATGCCGATGCTGCTCTTTTTAGCACCCGCGCACGCATTTGTGCGAAAACGCGTTTTAAGCATGCACATGCATCTTTTGGTAGACGCGGATGAAGTTTTCTGCAAAACCACAAGATGTGCATGCAAATGGTGCTTTTGGCAGAACGCGCACGTGGATTTCTACCAAACGACGTGCTAAGCATGCCGATGCTGCTCTTTTTAGCACCCGCGCACGCATTTGTGCGAAAACGCGTTTTAAACATGCACATGCATCTTTTGGTAGACGCGGATGAAGTTTTCTGCAAAACCACAAGATGTGCATGCAAATGGTGCTTTTTGCAGAACGCGCACGTGGATTTCTACCAAACGACGTGCTAAGCATGCCGATGCTGCTCTTTTTAGCACCCGCGCACGCATTTGTGCGAAAACGCGTTTTAAGCATGCACATGCATCTTTTGGTAGACGCGGATGAAGTTTTCTGCAAAACCACAAGATGTGCATGCAAATGGTGCTTTTGGCAGAACGCGCACGTGGATTTCTATCAAACGACGTGCTAAGCACGCCGATGCTGCTCTTTTTAGCACCCGCGCAAGCATTTGTGCGAAAACGCGTTTTAAGCATGCACATGCATCTTTTGGTAGACGCGGATGAAGTTTTCTGCAAAACAACAAGATGTGCATGCAAATGGTGCTTTTTGCAGAACGCGCACGTGGATTTCTACCAAACGACGTGCTAAGCATGCCGATGCTGCTCTTTTTAGCACCCGCGCACGGATTTGTGCGAAAACGCGTTTTAAGCATGCACATGCATCTTTTGGTAGACGCGGATGAAGTTTTCTGCAAAACCACAAGATGTGCATGCAAATGGTGCGTTTGGCAGAACGCGCACGTGGATTTCTACCAAACGACGTGCTAAGCATGCCGATGCTGCTCTTTTAAGCACCCGCGCACGCATTTGTGCGAAAACGCGTTTTAAGCATGCATATGCATCTTTTGGTAGACGCGGATGAAGTTTTCTGCAAAACCACAAGATGTGCATGCAAATGGTGCTTTTGGCAGAACGCGCACGTGGATTTCTACCAAACGACGTGCTAAGCATGCCGATGCTGCTCTTTTTAGCACCCGCGCACGCATTTGTGCGAAAACGCGTTTTAAGCATGCACATGCATCTTTTGGTAGACGCGGATGAAGTTTTCTGCAAAACCACAAGATGTGCATGCAAATGGTGCTTTTTGCAGAACGCGCACGTGGATTTCTACCAAACGACGTGCTAAGCATGCCGATGCTGCTCTTTTTAGCACCCGCGCACGCATTTGTGCGAAAACGCGTTTTAAGCATGCACATGCATCTTTTGGTAGACGCGGATGAAGTTTTCTGCAAAACCACAAGATGTGCATGCAAATGGTGCTTTTTGCAGAACGCGCACGTGGATTTCTACCAAACGACGTGCTAAGCTTGCCGATGCTGCTCTTTTTAGCACCCGCGCACGGATTTGTGCGAAAACGCGTTTTAAGCATGCACATGCATCTTTTGGTAGACGCGGATGAAGTTTTCTGCAAAACCACAAGATGTGCATACAAATGGTGCTTTTGGCAGAACGCGCACGTGTATTTCTACCAAACGACGTGCTAAGCATGCCGATGCTGCTCTTTTTAGCACCCGCGCACGCATTTGTGCGAAAACGCGTTTTAAGCATGCACATGCATCTTTTGGTAGACGCGGATGAAGTTTTCTGTAAAACCACAAGATGTGCATGCAAATGGTGCTTTTTGCAGAACGCGCACGTGGATTTCTACCAAACGACGTGCTAAGCATGCCGATGCTGCTCTTTTTAGCACCCGCGCACGGATTTGTGCGAAAACGCATTTTAAGCATGCACATGCATCTTTTGGTAGACGCGGATGAAGTTTTCTGCAAAACCACAAGATGTGCATGCAAATGGTGCTTTTGGCAGAACGCGCACGTGGATTTCTACCAAACGACGTGCTAAGCATGCCGATGCTGCTCTTTTTAGCACCCGCGCACGCATTTGTGCGAAAACGCGTTTTAAGCATGCACATGCATCTTTTGGTAGACGCGGATGAAGTTTTCTGCAAAACCACAAGATGTGCATGCAAATGGTGCTTTTTGCAGAACGCGCACGTGGATTTCTACCAAACGACGTGCTAAGCATGCCGATGCTGCTCTTTTTAGCACCCGCGCACGGATTTGTGCGAAAACGCGTTTTAAGCATGCACATGCATCTTTTGGTAGACGCGGATGAAGTTTTCTGCAAAACCACAAGATGTGCATGCAAATGGTGCGTTTGGCAGAACGCGCACGTGGATTTCTACCAAACGACGTGCTAAGCATGCCGATGCTGCTCTTTTAAGCACCCGCGCACGCATTTGTGCGAAAACGCGTTTTAAGCATGCATATGCATCTTTTGGTAGACGCGGATGAAGTTTTCTGCAAAACCACAAGATGTGCATGCAAATGGTGCTTTTGGCAGAACGCGCACGTGGATTTCTACCAAACGACGTGCTAAGCATGCCGATGCTGCTCTTTTTAGCACCCGCGCACGCATTTGTGCGAAAACGCGTTTTAAGCATGCACATGCATCTTTTGGTAGACGCGGATGAAGTTTTCTGCAAAACCACAAGATGTGCATGCAAATGGTGCTTTTTGCAGAACGCGCACGTGGATTTCTACCAAACGACGTGCTAAGCATGCCGATGCTGCTCTTTTTAGCACCCGCGCACGCATTTGTGCGAAAACGCGTTTTAAGCATGCACATGCATCTTTTGGTAGACGCGGATGAAGTTTTCTGCAAAACCACAAGATGTGCATGCAAATGGTGCTTTTTGCAGAACGCGCACGTGGATTTCTACCAAACGACGTGCTAAGCTTGCCGATGCTGCTCTTTTTAGCACCCGCGCACGGATTTGTGCGAAAACGCGTTTTAAGCATGCACATGCATCTTTTGGTAGACGCGGATGAAGTTTTCTGCAAAACCACAAGATGTGCATGCAAATGGTGCTTTTGGCAGAACGCGCACGTGGATTTCTACCAAACGACGTGCTAAGCATGCCGATGCTGCTCTTTTTAGCACCCGCGCACGCATTTGTGCGAAAACGCGTTTTAAGCATGCACATGCATCTTTTGGTAGACGCGGATGAAGTTTTTTGCAAAACCACAAGATGTGCATGCAAATGGTGCTTTTTGCAGAACGCGCACGTGGATTTCTACCAAACGACGTGCTAAGCATGCCGATGCTGCTCTTTTTAGCACCCGCGCACGGATTTGTGCGAAAACGCGTTTTAAGCATGCACATGCATCTTTTGGTAGACGCGGATGAAGTTTTCTGCAAAACCACAAGATGTGCATGCAAATGGTGCTTTTTGCAGAACGCGCACGTGGATTTCTACCAAACGACGTGCTAAGCATGCCGATGCTGCTCTTTTTAGCACCCGCGCACGCATTTGTGCGAAAACGCGTTTTAAGCATGCACATGCATCTTTTGGTAGACGCGGATGAAGTTTTCTGCAAAACCACAAGATGTGCATGCAAATGGTGCTTTTTGCAGAACGCGCACGTGGATTTCTACCAAACGACGTGCTAAGCATGCCGATGCTGCTCTTTTTAGCACCCGCGCACGCATTTGTGCGAAAACGCGTTTTAAGCATGCACATGCATCTTTTGGTAGACGCGGATGAAGTTTTCTGCAAAACCACAAGATGTGCATGCAAATGGTGCTTTTTGCAGAACGCGCACGTGCATTTCTACCAAACGACGTGCTAAGCTTGCCGATGCTGCTCTTTTTAGCACCCGCGCACGGATTTGTGCGAAAACGCGTTTCAAGCATGCACATGCATCTTTTGGTAGACGCGGATGAAGTTTTCTGCAAAACCACAAGATGTGCATGCAAATGGTGCTTTTGGCAGAACGCGCACGTGGATTTCTACCAAACGACATGCTAAGCATGCCGATGCTGCTCTTTTTAGCACCCGCGCACGCATTTGTGCGAAAACGCCTTTTAAGCATGCACATGCATCTTTTGGTAGACGCGGATGAAGTTTTCTGCAAAACCACAAGATGTGCATGCAAATGGTGCTTTTTGCAGAAAGCGCACGTGGATTTCTACCAAACGACGTGCTAAGCATGCCGATGCTGCTCTTTTTAGCACCCGCGCACGGATTTGTGCGAAAACGCGTTTTAAGCATGCACATGCATCTTTTGGTAGACGCGGATGAAGTTTTCTGCAAAACCACAAGATGTGCATGCAAATGGTGCTTTTGGCAGAACGCGCACGTGGATTTCTACCAAACGACGGGCTAAGCATGCCGATGCTGCTCTTTTTAGCACCCGCGCACGCATTTGTGCGAAAACGCGTTTTAAGCATGCACATGCATCTTTTGGTAGACGCGGATGATGTTTTCTGCAAAACCACAAGATGTGCATGCAAATGGTGCTTTTTGCAGAACGCGAACGTGGATTTCTACCAAACGACGTGCTAAGCATGCCGATGCTGCTATTTTTAGCACCCGCGCACGCATTTGTGCGAAAACGCGTTTTAAGCATGCACATGCATCTTTTGGTAGACGCGGATGAAGTTTTCTGCAAAACCACAAGATGTGCATGCAAATGGTGCTTTTGGCAGAACGCGCACGTGGATTTCTACCAAACGACGTGCTAAGAATGCCGATGCTGCTCTTTTTAGCACCCGCGCACGCATTTGTGCGAAAACGCGTTTTAAGCATGCACATGCATCTTTTGGTAGACGCGGATGAAGTTTTCTGCAAAACCACAAGATGTGCATGCAAATGGTGCTTTTTGCAGAACGCGCTCGTGGATTTCTACCAAACGACGTGCTAAGCATGCCGATGCTGCTGTTTTTAGCACCCGCGCACGCATTTCTGCGAAAACGCGTTTTAAGCATGCACATGCATCTTTTGGTAGACACGGATGAAGTTTTCTGCAAAACCACAAGATGTGCATGCAAATGGTGCTTTTTGCAGAACGCGCACGTGGATTTCTACCAAACGACGTGCTAAGCATGCCGATGCTGCTCTTTTTAGCACCCGCGCACGGATTTGTGCGAAAACGCGTTTTAAGCATGCACATGCATCTTTTGGTAGACGCGGATGAAGTTTTCTGCAAAACCACAAGATGTGCATGCAAATGGTGCTTTTGGCAGAACGCGCACGTGGATTTCTACCAAACGACGTGCTAAGCATGCCGATGCTGCTCTTTTTAGCACCCGCGCACGCATTTGTGCGAAAACGCGTTTTAAGCATGCACATGCATCTTTTGGTAGACGCGGATGAAGTTTTCTGCAAAACCACAAGATGTGCATGCAAATGGTGCTTTTTGCAGAACGCGCTCGTGGATTTCTACCAAACGACGTGCTAAGCATGCCGATGCTGCTCTTTTTAGCACCCGCGCACGTATTTGTGCGAAAACGCGTTTTAAACATGCACATGCATCTTTTGGTAGACGCGGATGAAGTTTTCTGCAAAACCACAAGATGTGCATGCAAATGGTGCTTTTTGCAGAACGCGCACGTGGATTTCTACCAAACGACGTGCTAAGCATGCCGATGCTGCTCTTTTTAGCACCCGCGCACGGATTTGTGCGAAAACGCGTTTTAAGCATGCACATGCATCTTTTGGTAGACGCGGATGAAGTTTTCTGCAAAACCACAAGATGTGCATGCAAATGGTGCTTTTGGCAGAACGCGCACGTGGATTTCTACCAAACGACGTGCTAAGCATGCCGATGCTGCTCTTTTTAGCACCCGCGCACGCATTTGTGCGGAAACGCGTTTTAAGCATGCACATGCATCTTTTGGTAGACGCGGATGAAGTTTTCTGCAAAACCACAAGATGTGCATGCAAATGGTGCTTTTTGCAGAACGCGCACGTGGATTTCTACCAAACGACGTGCTAAGCATGCCGATGCTGCTATTTTTAGCACCCGCGCACGCATTTGTGCGAAAACGCGTTTTAAGCATGCACATGCATCTTTTGGTAGACGCGGATGAAGTTTTCTGCAAAACCACAAGATGTGCATGCAAATGGTGCTTTTTGCAGAACGCGCACGTGGATTTCTACCAAACGACGTGCTAAGCATGCCGATGCTGCTCTTTTTAGCACCCGCGCACGCATTTGTGCGAAAACGCGTTTTAAGCATGCACATGCATCTTTTGGTAGACGCGGATGAAGTTTTCTGCAAAACCACAAGATGTGCATGCAAATGGTGCTTTTTGCAGAACGCGCACGTGGATTTCTACCAAACGACGTGCTAAGCATGCCGATGCTGCTCTTTTTAGCACCCGCGCACGCATTTGTGCGAAAACGCGTTTTAAGCATGCACATGCATCTTTTGGTAGACGCGGATGAAGTTTTCTGTAAAACCACAAGATGTGCATGCAAATGGTGCTTTTTGCAGAACGCGCACGTGGATTTCTACCAAACGACGTGCTAAGCATGCCGATGCTGCTCTTTTTAGCACCCGCGCACGGATTTGTGCGAAAACGCGTTTTAAGCATGCACATGCATCTTTTGGTAGACGCGGATGAAGTTTTCTGCAAAACCACAAGATGTGCATACAAATGGTGCTTTTGGCAGAACGCGCACGTGTATTTCTACCAAACGACGTGCTAAGCATGCCGATGCTGCTCTTTTTAGCACCCGCGCACGCATTTGTGCGAAAACGCGTTTTAAGCATGCACATGCATCTTTTGGTAGACGCGGATGAAGTTTTCTGTAAAACCACAAGATGTGCATGCAAATGGTGCTTTTTGCAGAACGCGCACGTGGATTTCTACCAAACGACGTGCTAAGCATGCCGATGCTGCTCTTTTTAGCACCCGCGCACGGATTTGTGCGAAAACGCATTTTAAGCATGCACATGCATCTTTTGGTAGACGCGGATGAAGTTTTCTGCAAAACCACAAGATGTGCATGCAAATGGTGCTTTTGGCAGAACGCGCACGTGGATTTCTACCAAACGACGTGCTAAGCATGCCGATGCTGCTCTTTTTAGCACCCGCGCACGCATTTGTGCGAAAACGCGTTTTAAGCATGCACATGCATCTTTTGGTAGACGCGGATGAAGTTTTCTGCAAAACCACAAGATGTGCATGCAAATGGTGCTTTTTGCAGAACGCGCACGTGGATTTCTACCAAACGACGTGCTAAGCATGCCGATGCTGCTCTTTTTAGCACCCGCGCACGCATTTGTGCGAAAACGCGTTTTAAGCATGCACATGCATCTTTTGGTAGACGCGGATGAAGTTTTCTGCAAAGCCACAAGATGTGCATGCAAATGGTGCTTTTTGCAGAACGCGCACGTGGATTTCTACCAAACGACGTGCTAAGCATGCCGATGCTGCTCTTTTTAGCACCCGCGCACGCATTTGTGCGAAAACGCGTTTTAAGCATGCACATGCATCTTTTGGTAGACGCGGATGAAGTTTTCTGCAAAACCACAAGATGTGCATGCAAATGGTGCTTTTTGCAGAACGCGCACGAGGATTTCTACCAAACGACGTGCTAAGCATGCCGATGCTGCTCTTTTTAGCACCCGCGCACGCATTTGTGCGAAAACGCGTTTTAAGCATGCACATGCATCTTTTGGTAGACGCGGATGAAGTTTTCTGCAAAACCACAAGATGTGCATGCAAATGGTGCTTTTTGCAGAACGCGCACGTGGATTTCTACCAAACGACGTGCTAAGCTTGCCGATGCTGCTCTTTTTAGCACCCGCGCACGGATTTGTGCGAAAACGCGTTTTAAGCATGCACATGCATCTTTTGGTAGACGCGGATGAAGTTTTCTGCAAAACCACAAGATGTGCATGCAAATGGTGCTTTTGGCAGAACGCGCACGTGGATTTCTACCAAACGACGTGCTAAGCATGCCGATGCTGCTCTTTTTAGCACCCGCGCACGCATTTGTGCGAAAACGCGTTTTAAGCATGCACATGCATCTTTTGGTAGACGCGGATGAAGTTTTCTGCAAAACCACAAGATGTGCATGCAAATGGTGCTTTTTGCAGAACGCGCTCGTGGATTTCTACCAAACGACGTGCTAAGCATGCCGATGCTGCTCTTTTTAGCACCCGCGCACGGATTTGTGCGAAAACGCGTTTTAAGCATGCACATGCATCTTTTGGTAGACGCGGATGAAGTTTTCTGCAAAACCACAAGATGTGCATGCAAATGGTGCTTTTGGCAGAACGCGCACGTGGATTTCTACCAAACGACGTGCTAAGCATGCCGATGCTGCTCTTTTTAGCACCCGCGCACGCATTTGTGCGAAAACGCGTTTTAAGCATGCACATGCATCTTTTGGTAGACGCGGATGAAGTTTTCTGCAAAACCACAAGATGTGCATGCAAATGGTGCTTTTTGCAGAACGCGCTCGTGGATTTCTACCAAACGACGTGCTAAGCATGCCGATGCTGCTCTTTTTAGCACCCGCGCACGCATTTGTGCGAAAACGCGTTTTAAGCATGCACATGCATCTTTTGGTAGACGCGGATGAAGTTTTCTGCAAAACCACAAGATGTGCATGCAAATGGTGCTTTTTGCAGAACGCGCACGTGGATTTCTACCAAACGACGTGCTAAGCATGCCGATGCTGCTCTTTTTAGCACCCGCGCACGGATTTGTGCGAAAACGCGTTTTAAGCATGCACATGCATCTTTTGGTAGACGCGGATGAAGTTTTCTGCAAAACCACAAGATGTGCATGCAAATGGTGCTTTTTGCAGAACGCGCTCGTGGATTTCTACCAAACGACGTGCTAAGCATGCCGATGCTGCTCTTTTTAGCACCCGCGCACGCATTTGTGCGAAAACGCGTTTTAAGCATGCACATGCATCTTTTGGTAGACGCGGATGAAGTTTTCTGCAAAACCACAAGATGTGCATGCAAATGGTGCTTTTGGCAGAACGCGCACGTGGATTTCTACCAAACGACGTGCTAAGCATGCCGATGCTGCTCTTTTTAGCACCCGCGCACGCATTTGTGCGAAAACGCGTTTTAAGCATGCACATGCATCTTTTGGTAGACGCGGATGAAGTTTTCTGCAAAACCACAAGATGTGCATGCAAATGGTGCTTTTGGCAGAACGCGCACGTGTATTTCTACCAAACGACGTGCTAAGCATGCCGATGCTGCTCTTTTTAGCACCCGCGCACGCATTTGTGCGAAAACGCGTTTTAAGCATGCACATGCATCTTTTGGTTGACGCGGATGAAGTTTTCTGCAAAACCACAAGATGTGCATGCAAATGGTGCTTTTGGCAGAACGCGCACGTGGATTTCTATCAAACGACGTGCTAAGCACGCCGATGCTGCTCTTTTTAGCACCCGCGCAAGCATTTGTGCGAAAACGCGTTTTAAGCATGCACATGCATCTTTTGGTAGACGCGGATGAAGTTTTCTGCAAAACAACAAGATGTGCATGCAAATGGTGCTTTTTGCAGAACGCGCACGTGGATTTCTACCAAACGACGTGCTAAGCATGCCGATGCTGCTCTTTTTAGCACCCGCGCACGCATTTGTGCGAAAACGCGTTTTAAGCATGCACATGCATCTTTTGGTAGACGCGGATGAAGTTTTCTGCAAAACCACAAGATGTGCATGCAAATGGTGCTTTTGGCAGAACGCGCACGTGGATTTCTATCAAACGACGTGCTAAGCACACCGATGCTGCTCTTTTTAGCACCCGCGCAAGCATTTGTGCGAAAACGCGTTTTAAGCATGCACATGCATCTTTTGGTAGACGCGGATGAAGTTTTCTGCAAAACAACAAGATGTGCATGCAAATGGTGCTTTTTGCAGAACGCGCACGTGGATTTCTACCAAACGACGTGCTAAGCATGCCGATGCTGCTCTTTTTAGCACCCGCACACGGATTTGTGCGAAAACGCGTTTTAAGCATGCACATGCATCTTTTGGTAGACGCGGATGAAGTTTTCTGCAAAACCACAAGATGTGCATGCAAATGGTGCGTTTGGCAGAACGCGCACGTGGATTTCTACCAAACGACGTGCTAAGCATGCCGATGCTGCTCTTTTAAGCACCCGCGCACGCATTTGTGCGAAAACGCGTTTTAAGCATGCATATGCATCTTTTGGTAGACGCGGATGAAGTTTTCTGCAAAACCACAAGATGTGCATGCAAATGGTGCTTTTGCCAGAACGCGCACGTGGATTTCTACCAAACGACGTGCTAAGCATGCCGATGCTGCTCTTTTTAGCACCCGCGCACGCATTTGTGCGAAAACGCGTTTTAAGCATGCACATGCATCTTTTGGTAGACGCGGATGAAGTTTTCTGCAAAACCACAAGATGTGCATGCAAATGGTGCTTTTTGCAGAACGCGCACGTGGATTTCTACCAAACGACGTGCTAAGCATGCCGATGCTGCTCTTTTTAGCACCCGCGCACGCATTTGTGCGAAAACGCGTTTTAAGCATGCACATGCATCTTTTGGTAGACGCGGATGAAGTTTTCTGCAAAACCACAAGATGTGCATGCAAATGGTGCTTTTTGCAGAACGCGCACGTGGATTTCTACCAAACGACGTCCTAAGCTTGCCGATGCTGCTCTTTTTAGCACCCGCGCACGGATTTGTGCGAAAACGCGTTTTAAAAGCATGCACATGCATCTTTTGGTAGACGCGGATGAAGTTTTCTGCAAAACCACAAGATGTGCATGCAAATGGTGCTTTTGGCAGAACGCGCACGTGGATTTCTACCAAACGACGTGCTAAGCATGCCGATGCTGCTCTTTTTAGCACCCGCGCACGCATTTGTGCGAAAACGCGTTTTAAGCATGCACATGCATCTTTTGGTAGACGCGGATGAAGTTTTCTGCAAAACCACAAGATGTGCATGCAAATGGTGCTTTTTGCAGAACGCGCACGTGGATTTCTACCAAACGACGTGCTAAGCATGCCGATGCTGCTCTTTTTAGCACCCGCGCACGCATTTGTGCGAAAACGCGTTTTAAGCATGCACATGCATCTTTTGGTAGACGCGGATGAAGTTTTCTGCAAAACCACAAGATGTGCATGCAAATGGTGCTTTTTGCAGAACGCGCACGTGGATTTCTACCAAACGACGTGCTAAGCTTGCCGATGCTGCTCTTTTTAGCACCCGCGCACGGATTTGTGCGAAAACGCGTTTTAAGCACGCACATGCATCTTTTGGTAGACCCGGATGAAGTTTTCTGCAAAACCACAAGATGTGCATGCAAATGGTGCTTTTGGCAGAACGCGCACGTGGATTTCTACCAAACGACGTGCTAAGCATGCCGATGCTGCTCTTTTTAGCACCCGCGCACGCATTTGTGCGAAAACGCGTTTTAAGCATGCACATGCATCTTTTGGTAGACGCGGATGAAGTTTTCTGCAAAACCACAAGATGTGCATGCAAATGGTGCTTTTGGCAGAACGCGCACGTGGATTTCTACCAAACGACGTGCTAAGCATGCCGATGCTGCTCTTTTTAGCACCCGCGCACGCATTTGTGCGAAAACGCGTTTTAAGCATGCACATGCATCTTTTGGTAGACGCGGATGAAGTTTTCTGCAAAACCACAAGATGTGCATGCAAATGGTGCTTTTGGCAGAACGCGCACGTGGATTTCTACCAAACGACGTGCTAAGCATGCCGATGCTGCTCTTTTTAGCACCCGCGCACGCATTTGTGCGAAAACGCGGTTTAAGCATGCACATGCATCTTTTGGTAGACGCGGATGAAGTTTTCTGCAAAACCACAACATGTGCATGCAAATGGTGCTTTTGGCAGAACGCGCACGTGGATTTCTACCAAACGACGTGCTAAGCATGCCGATGCTGCTCTTTTTAGCACCCGCGCACGCATTTGTGCGAAAATGCGTTTTAAGCATGCACATGTATCTTTTGGTAGACGCGGATGAAGTTTTCTGCAAAACCACGAGATGTGCATGCAAATGGTGCTTTTTGCAGAACGCGCTCGTGGATTTCTACCAAACGACGTGCTAAGCATGCCGGTGCTGCTCTTTTTAGCACCCGCGCACGCATTTGTGCGAAAACGCGTTTTAAGCATGCACATGCATCTTTTGGTAGACGCGGATGAAGTTTTCTGCAAAACCACAAGATGTGCATGCAAATGGTGCTTTTTGCAGAACGCGCACGTGGATTTCTACCAAACGACGTGCTAAGCATGCCGATGCTGCTCTTTTTAGCACCCGCGCACGGATTTGTGCGAAAACGCGTTTTAAGCATGCACATGCATCTTTTGGTAGACGCGGATGAAGTTTTCTGCAAAACCACAAGATGTGCATGCAAATGGTGCTTCTTGCAGAACGCGCACGTGGATGTCTACCAAACGACGTGCTAAGCATGCCGATGCTGCTCTTTTTAGCACCCGCGCACGGATTTGTGCGAAAACGCGTTTTAAGCATGCACATGCATCTTTTGGTAGACGCGGATGAAGTTTTCTGCAAAACCACAAGATGTGCATGCAAATGGTGCTTTTTGCAGAACGCGCTCGTGGATTTCTACCAAACGACGTGCTAAGCATGCAGATGCTGCTCTTTTTAGCACCCGCGCACGCGTTTGTGCGAAAACGCGTTTTAAGCATGCACATGCATCTTTGGTAGACGCGGATGAAGTTTTCTGCAAAACCACAAGATGTGCATGCAAATGGTGCTTTTTGCAGAACGCGCACGTGGATTTCTACCAAACGACGCGCTAAGCATGCCGATGCTGCTCTTTTTAGCACCCGCGCACGGATTTGTGCGAAAACGCGTTTTAAGCATGCACATGCATCTTTTGGTAGACGCGGATGAAGTTTTCTGAAAAACCACAAGATGTGCATGCAAATGGTGCTTTAGGCAGAACGCGCACGTGGATTTCTACCAAACGACGTGCTAAGCATGCCGATGCTGCTCTTTTTAGCACCCGCGCACGCATTTGTGCGAAAACGCGTTTTAAGCATGCACATGCATCTTTTGGTAGACGCGGATGAAGTTTTCTGCAAAACCACAAGATGTGCATGCAAATGGTGCTTTTTGCAGAACGCGCTCGTGGATTTCTACCAAACGACGCGCTAAGCATGCCGATGCTGCTCTTTTTAGCACCCGCGCACGGATTTGTGCGAAAACGCGTTTTAAGCATGCACATGCATCTTTTGGTAGACGCGGATGAAGTTTTCTGAAAAACCACAAGATGTGCATGCAAATGGTGCTTTAGGCAGAACGCGCACGTGGATTTCTACCAAACGACGTGCTAAGCATGCCGGTGCTGCTCTTTTTAGCACCCGCGCACGCATTTGTGCGAAAACGCGTTTTAAGCATGCACATGCATCTTTTGGTAGACGCGGATGAAGTTTTCTGCAAAACCACAAGATGTGCATGCAAATGGTGCTTTTTGCAGAACGCGCTCGTGGATTTCTACCAAACGACGTGCTAAGCATGCCGATGCTGCTCTTTTTAGCACCCGCACACGCATTTGTGCGAAAACGCGTTTTAAGCATGCACATGCATCTTTTGGTAGACGCGGATGAAGTTTTCTGCAAAACCACAAGATGTGCATGCAAATGGTGCTTTTGGCAGAACGCGCACGTGGATTTCTACCAAACGACGTGCTAAGCATGCCGGTGCTGCTCTTTTTAGCACCCGCGCACGCATTTGTGCGAAAACGCGTTTTAAGCATGCACATGCATCTTTTGGTAGACGCGGATGAAGTTTTCTGCAAAACCACAAGATGTGCATGCAAATGGTGCTTTTTGCAGAACGCGCTCGTGGATTTCTACCAAACGACGTGCTAAGCATGCCGATGCTGCTCTTTTTAGCACCCGCACACGCATTTGTGCGAAAACGCGTTTTAAGCATGCACATGCATCTTTTGGTAGACGCGGATGAAGTTTTCTGCAAAACCACAAGATGTGCATGCAAATGGTGCTTTTTGCAGAACGCGCACGTGGATTTCTACCAAACGACGTGCTAAGCATGCCGATGCTGCTCTTTTTAGCACCCGCGCACGCATTTGTGCGAAAACGCGTTTTAAGCATGCACATGCATCTTTTGGTAGACGCGGATGAAGTTTTCTGCAAAACCACAAGATGTGCATGCAAATGGTGCTTTTGGCAGAACGCGCACGTGGATTTCTACCAAACGACGTGCTAAGCATGCCGATGCTGCTCTTTTTAGCACCCGCGCACGCATTTGTGCGAAAATGCGTTTTAAGCATGCACATGCATCTTTTGGTAGACGCGGATGAAGTTTTCTGCAAAACCACGAGATGTGCATGCAAATGGTGCTTTTTGCAGAACGCGCTCGTGGATTTCTACCAAACGACGTGCTAAGCATGCCGGTGCTGCTCTTTTTAGCACCCGCGCACGCATTTGTGCGAAAACGCGTTTTAAGCATGCACATGCATCTTTTGATAGACGCGGATGAAGTTTTCTGCAAAACCACAAGATGTGCATGCAAATGGTGCTTTTTGCAGAACGCGCACGTGGATTTCTACCAAACGACGTGCTAAGCATGCCGATGCTGCTCTTTTTAGCACCCGCGCACGGATTTGTGCGAAAACGCGTTTTAAGCATGCACATGCATCTTTTGGTAGACGCGGATGAAGTTTTCTGCAAAACCACAAGATGTGCATGCAAATGGTGCTTCTTGCAGAACGCGCACGTGGATGTCTACCAAACGACGTGCTAAGCATGCCGATGCTGCTCTTTTTAGCACCCGCGCACGGATTTGTGCGAAAACGCGTTTTAAGCATGCACATGCATCTTTTGGTAGACGCGGATGAAGTTTTCTGCAAAACCACAAGATGTGCATGCAAATGGTGCTTTTTGCAGAACGCGCTCGTGGATTTCTACCAAACGACGTGCTAAGCATGCAGATGCTGCTCTTTTTAGCACCCGCGCACGCATTTGTGCGAAAACGCGTTTTAAGCATGCACATGCATCTTTGGTAGACGCGGATGAAGTTTTCTGCAAAACCACAAGATGTGCATGCAAATGGTGCTTTTTGCAGAACGCGCACGTGGATTTCTACCAAACGACGTGCTAAGCATGCCGATGCTGCTCTTTTTAGCACCCGCGCACGGATTTGTGCGAAAACGCGTTTTAAGCATGCACATGCATCTTTTGGTAGACGCGGATGAAGTTTTCTGCAAAACCACAAGATGTGCATGCAAATGGTGCTTTTGGCAGAACGCGCACGTGGATTTCTACCAAACGACGTGCTAAGCATGCCGATGCTGCTCTTTTTAGCACCCGCGCACGCATTTGTGCGAAAACGCGTTTTAAGCATGCACATGCATCTTTTGGTAGACGCGGATGAAGTTTTCTGCAAAACCACAAGATGTGCATGCAAATGGTGCTTTTTGCAGAACGCGCTCGTGGATTTCTACCAAACGACGTGCTAAGCATGCCGATGCTGCTCTTTTTAGCACCCGCACACGCATTTGTGCGAAAACGCGTTTTAAGCATGCACATGCATCTTTTGGTAGACGCGGATGAAGTTTTCTGCAAAACCACAAGATGTGCATGCAAATGGTGCTTTTTGCAGAACGCGCACGTGGATTTCTACCAAACGACGTGCTAAGCATGCCGATGCTGCTCTTTTTAGCACCCGCGCACGGATTTGTGCGAAAACGCGTTTTAAGCATGCACATGCATCTTTTGGTAGACGCGGATGAAGTTTTCTGCAAAACCACAACATGTGCATGCAAATGGTGCTTTTGGCAGAACGCGCACGTGGATTTCTACCAAACGACGTGCTAAGCATGCCGATGCTGCTCTTTTTAGCACCCGCGCACGCATTTGTGCGAAAATGCGTTTTAAGCATGCACATGCATCTTTTGGTAGACGCGGATGAAGTTTTCTGCAAAACCACGAGATGTGCATGCAAATGGTGCTTTTTGCAGAACGCGCTCGTGGATTTCTACCAAACGACGTGCTAAGCATGCCGGTGCTGCTCTTTTTAGCACCCGCGCACGCATTTGTGCGAAAACGCGTTTTAAGCATGCACATGCATCTTTTGGTTGACGCGGATGAAGTTTTCTGCAAAACCACAAGATGTGCATGCAAATGGTGCTTTTTGCAGAACGCGCACGTGGATTTCTACCAAACGACGTGCTAAGCATGCCGATGCTGCTCTTTTTAGCACCCGCGCACGGATTTGTGCGAAAACGCGTTTTAAGCATGCACATGCATCTTTTGGTAGACGCGGATGAAGTTTTCTGCAAAACCACAAGATGTGCATGCAAATGGTGCTTTTGGCAGAACGCGCACGTGGATTTCTACCAAACGACGTGCTAAGCATGCCGATGCTGCTCTTTTTAGCACCCGCACACGCATTTGTGCGAAAACGCGTTTTAAGCATGCACATGCATCTTTTGGTAGACGCGGATGAAGTTTTCTGCAAAACCACAAGATGTGCATGCAAATGGTGCTTTTTGCAGAACGCGCACGTGGATTTCTACCAAACGACGTGCTAAGCATGCCGATGCTGCTCTTTTTAGCACCCGCGCACGCATTTGTGCGAAAACGCGTTTTAAGCATGCACATGCATCTTTTGGTAGACGCGGATGAAGTTTTCTGCAAAACCACAAGATGTGCATGCAAATGGTGCTTTTTGCAGAACGCGCACGTGGATTTCTACCAAACGACGTGCTAAGCTTGCCGATGCTGCTCTTTTTAGCACCCGCGCACGGATTTGTGCGAAAACGCGTTTTAAGCACGCACATGCATCTTTTGGTAGACGCGGATGAAGTTTTCTGCAAAACCACAAGATGTGCATGCAAATGGTGCTTTTGGCAGAACGCGCACGTGGATTTCTACCAAACGACGTGCTAAGCATGCCGATGCTGCTCTTTTTAGCACCCGCGCACGCATTTGTGCGAAAACGCGTTTTAAGCATGCACATGCATCTTTTGGTAGACGCGGATGAAGTTTTCTGCAAACCACAAGATGTGCATGCAAATGGTGCTTTTGGCAGAACGCGCACGTCGATTTCTACCAAACGACGTGCTAAGCATGCCGATGCTGCTCTTTTTAGCACCCGCGCACGCATTTGTGCGAAAACGCGTTTTAAGCATGCACATTCATCTTTTGGTAGACGCGGATGAAGTTTTCTGCAAAACCACAAGATGTGCATGCAAGTGGTGCTTTTTGCAGAACGCGCACGTGGATTTCTACTAAACGACGTGCTAAGCATGCCGATGCTGCTTTTTTTAGCACCCGCGCACGCATTTGTGCGAAAACGCGTTTTAAGCATGCACATGCATCTTTTGGTAGACGCGGATGAAGTTTTCTGCAAAACCACAAGATGTGCATGCAAATGGTGCTTTTTGCAGAACGCGCACGTGGATTTCTACCAAACGACGTGCTAAGCATGCCGATGCTGCTCTTTTTAGCACCCGCGCACGCATTTGTGCGAAAACGCGTTTTAAGCATGCACATGCATCTTTTGGTAGACGCGGATGAAGTTTTCTGCAAAACCACAAGATGTGCATGCAAATGGTGCTTTTGGCAGAACGCGCACGTGGATTTCTACCAAACGACGTGCTAAGCATGCCGATGCTGCTCTTTTTAGCACCCGCGCACGCATTTGTGCGAAAACGCGTTTTAAGCATGCACATGCATCTTTTGGTAGACGCGGATGAAGTTTTCTGCAAAACCACAAGATGTGCATGCAAATGGTGCTTTTTGCAGAACGCGCTCGTGGATTTCTACCAAACGACGTGCTAAGCATGCCGATGCTGCTCTTTTTGGCACCCGCGCACGCATTTGTGCGAAAACGCCTTTTAAGCATGCACATGCATCTTTTGGTAGACGCGGTTGAAGTTTTCTGCAAAACCACAAGATGTGCATGCAAATGGTGCTTTTTGCAGAACGCGCACGTGGATTTCTACCAAACGACGTGCTAAGCATGCCGATGCTGCTCTTTTTAGCACTCGCGCACGGATTTGTGCGAAAACGCGTTTTAAGCATGCACATGCATCTTTTGGTAGACGCGGATGAAGTTTTCTGCAAAACCACAAGATGTGCATGCAAATGGTGCTTTTGGCAGAACGCGCACGTGGATTTCTACCAAACGACGTGCTAAGCATGCCGATGCTGCTCTTTTTAGCACCCGCGCACGCATTTGTGCGAAAACGCGTTTTAAGCATGCACATGCATCTTTTGGTAGACGCGGATGAAGTTTTCTGCAAAACCACAAGATGTGCATGCAAATGGTGCTTTTTGCAGAACGCGCTCGTGGATTTCTACCAAACGACGTGCTAAGCATGCCGATGCTGCTCTTTTTAGCACCCGCACACGCATTTGTGCGAAAACGCGTTTTAAGCATGCACATGCCTCTTTTGGTAGACGCGGATGAAGTTTTCTGCAAAACCACAAGATGTGCATGCAAATGGTGCTTTTTGCAGAACGCGCACGTGGAATTCTACCAAACGACGTGCTAAGCATGCCGATGCTGCTCTTTTTAGCACCCGCGCACGGATTTGTGCGAAAACGCGTTTTAAGCATGCACATGCATCTTTTGGTAGACGCGGATGAAGTTTTCTGCAAAACCACAACATGTGCATAAAAATGGTGCTTTTGGCAGAACGCGCACGTGGATTTCTACCAAACGACGTGCTAAGCATGCCGATGCTGCTCTTTTTAGCACCCGCGCACGCATTTGTGCGAAAATGCGTTTTAAGCATGCACATGCATCTTTTGGTAGACGCGGATGAAGTTTTCTGCAAAACCACAAGATGTGCATGCAAATGGTGCTTTTTGCAGAACGCGCTCGTGGATTTCTACCAAACGACGTGCTAAGCATGCCGATGCTGCTCTTTTTAGCACCCGCGCACGCATTTGTGCGAAAACGCGTTTTAAGCATGCACATGCATCTTTTGGTAGACGCGGATGAAGTTTTCTGCAAAACCACAAGATGTGCATGCAAATGGTGCTTTTTGCAGAACGCGCACGTGGATTTCTACCAAACGACGTGCTAAGCATGCCGATGCTGCTCTTTTTAGCACCCGCGCACGCATTTGTGCGAAAACGCGTTTTAAGCATGCACATGCATCTTTTGGTAGACGCGGATGAAGTTTTCTGCAAAACCACAAGATGTGCATGCAAATGGTGCTTTTTGCAGAACGCGCACGTGGATTTCTACCAAACGACGTGCTAAGCTTGCCGATGCTGCTCTTTTTAGCACCCGCGCACGGATTTGTGCGAAAACGCGTTTTAAGCACGCACATGCATCTTTTGGTAGACGCGGATGAAGTTTTCTGCAAAACCACAAGATGTGCATGCAAATGGTGCTTTTGGCAGAACGCGCACGTGGATTTCTACCAAACGACGTGCTAAGCATGCCGATGCTGCTCTTTTTAGCACCCGCGCACGCATTTGTGCGAAAACGCGTTTTAAGCATGCACATGCATCTTTTGGTAGACGCGGATGAAGTTTTCTGCAAAACCACAAGATGTGCATGCAAATGGTGCTTTTTGCAGAACGCGCACGTGGATTTCTACCAAACGACGTGCTAAGCATGCCGATGCTGCTCTTTTTAGCACCCGCGCACGGATTTGTGCGAAAACGCGTTTTAAGCATGCACATGCATCTTTTGGTAGACGCGGATGAAGTTTTCTGCAAAACCACAAGATGTGCATGCAAATGGTGCTTTTGGCACAACGCGCACGTGGATTTCTACCAAACGACGTGCTAAGCATGCCGATGCTGCTCTTTTTAGCACCCGCGCACGCATTTGTGCGAAAACGCGTTTTAAGCATGCACATGCATCTTTTGGTAGACGCGGATGAAGTTTTCTGCAAAACCACAAGATGTGCATGCAAGTGGTGCTTTTTGCAGAACGCGCACGTGGATTTCTACTAAACGACGTGCTAAGCATGCCGATGCTGCTATTTTTAGCACCCGCGCACGCATTTGTGCGAAAACGCGTTTTAAGCATGCACATGCATCTTTTGGTAGACGCGGATGAAGTTTTCTGCAAAACCACAAGATGTGCATGCAAATGGTGCTTTTTGCAGAACGCGCACGTGGATTTCTACCAAACGACGTGCTAAGCTTGCCGATGCTGCTCTTTTTAGCACCCGCGCACGGATTTGTGCGAAAACGCGTTTTAAGCACGCACATGCATCTTTTGGTAGACGCGGATGAAGTTTTCTGCAAAACCACAAGATGTGCATGTAAATGGTGCTTTTGGCAGAACGCGCACGTGGATTTCTACCAAACGACGTGCTAAGCATGCCGATGCTGCTCTTTTTAGCACCCGCGCACGCATTTGTGCGAAAACGCGTTTTAAGCATGCACATGCATCTTTTGGTAGACGCGGATGAAGTTTTCTGCAAAACCACAAGATGTGCATGCAAATGGTGCTTTTTTGCAGAACGCGCACGTGGATTTCTACCAAACGACGTGCTAAGCATGCCGATGCTGCTCTTTTTAGCACCCGCGCACGGATTTGTGCGAAAACGCGTTTTAAGCATGCACATGCATCTTTTGGTAGACGCGGATGAAGTTTTCTGCAAAACCACAAGATGTGCATGCAAATGGTGCTTTTGGCAGAACGCGCACGTGGATTTCTACCAAACGACGTGCTAAGCATGCCGATGCTGCTCTTTTTAGCACCCGCGCACGCATTTGTGCGAAAACGCGTTTTAAGCATGCACATGCATCTTTTGGTAGACGCGGATGAAGTTTTCTGCAAAACCACAAGATGTGCATGCAAGTGGTGCTTTTTGCAGAACGCGCACGTGGATTTCTACTAAACGACGTGCTAAGCATGCCGATGCTGCTATTTTTAGCACCCGCGCAAGCATTTGTGCGAAAACGCGTTTTAAGCATGCACATGCATCTTTTGGTAGACGCGGATGAAGTTTTCTGCAAAACCACAAGATGTGCATGCAAATGGTGCTTTTTGCAGAACGCGCACGTGGATTTCTACCAAACGACGTGCTAAGCATGCCGATGCTGCTCTTTTTAGCACCCGCGCACGCATTTGTGCGAAAACGCGTTTTAAGCATGCACATGCATCTTTTGGTAGACGCGGATGAAGTTTTCTGCAAAACCACAAGATGTGCATGCAAATGGTGCTTCTTGCAGAACGCGCACGTGGATGTCTACCAAACGACGTGCTAAGCATGCCGATGCTGCTCTTTTTAGCACCCGCGCACGCATTTGTGCGAAAACGCGTTTTAAGCATGCACATGCATCTTTTGGTAGACGCGGATGAAGTTTTCTGCAAAACCACAAGATGTGCATGCAAATGGTGCTTTTTGCAGAACGCGCACGTGGATTTCTACCAAACGACGTGCTAAGCATGCCGATGCTGCTCTTTTTAGCACCCGCGCACGCATTTGTGCGAAAACGCGTTTTAAGCATGCACATGCATCTTTTGGTAGACGCGGATGAAGTTTTCTGCAAAACCACAAGATGTGCATGCAAATGGTGCTTTTTGCAGAACGCGCACGTGGATTTCTACCAAACGACGTGCTAAGCATGCCGATGCTGCTCTTTTTAGCACCCGCGCACGGATTTGTGCGAAAACGCGTTTTAAGCATGCACATGCATCTTTTGGTAGACGCGGATGAAGTTTTCTGCAAAACCACAAGATGTGCATGCAAATGGTGCTTTTGGCAGAACGCGCACGTGGATTTCTACCAAACGACGTGCTAAGCATGCCGATGCTGCTCTTTTTAGCACCCGCGCACGCATTTGTGCGAAAACGCGTTTTAAGCATGCACATGCATCTTTTGGTAGACGCGGATGAAGTTTTCTGCAAAACCACAAGATGTGCATGCAAATGGTGCTTTTTGCAGAACGCGCACGTGGATTTCTACCAAACGACGTGCTAAGCATGCCGATTCTGCTCTTTTTAGCACCCGCGCACGGATTTGTGCGAAAACGCGTTTTAAGCATGCACATGCATCTTTTGGTAGACGCGGATGAAGTTTTCTGCAAAACCACAAGATGTGCATGGAAATGGTGCTTTTGGCAGAACGCGCACGTGGATTTCTACCAAACGACGTGCTAAGCATGCCGATGCTGCTCTTTTTAGCACCCGCGCACGCATTTGTGCGAAAACGCGTTTTAAGCATGCACATGCATCTTTTGGTAGACGCGGATGAAGTTTTCTGCAAAACCACAAGATGTGCATGCAAATGGTGCTTTTTGCAGAACGCGCACGTGGATTTCTACCAAACGACGTGCTAAGCATGCCGATGCTGCTCTTTTTAGCACCCGCGCACGCATTTGTGCGAAAACGCGTTTTAAGCATGCACATGCATCTTTTGGTAGACGCGGATGAAGTTTTCTGCAAAACCACAAGATGTGCATGCAAATGGTGCTTTTTGCAGAACGCGCACGTGGATTTCTACCAAACGACGGGCTAAGCATGCCGATGCTGCTCTTTTTAGCACCCGCGCACGGATTTGTGCGAAAACGCGTTTTAAGCATGCACATGCATCTTTTGGTAGACGCGGATGAAGTTTTCTGCAAAACCACAAGATGTGCATGCAAATGGTGCTTTTGGCAGAACGCGCACGTGGATTTCTACCAAACGACGTGCTAAGCATGCCGATACTGCTCTTTTTAGCACCCGCGCACGCATTTGTGCGAAAACGCGTTTTAAGCATGCACATGCATCTTTTGGTAGACGCGGATGAAGTTTTCTGCAAAACCACAAGATGTGGATGCAAATGGTGCTTTTTGCAGAACGCGCTCGTGGATTTCTACCAAACGACGTGCTAAGCATGCCGATGCTGCTCTTTTTAGCACCCGCGCACGCATTTGTGCGAAAACGCCTCTTAAGCATGCACATGCATCTTTTGGTAGACGCGGATGAAGTTTTCTGCAAAACCACAAGATGTGCATGCAAATGGTGCTTTTTGCAGAACGCGCACGTGGATTTCTACCAAACGACGTGCTAAGCATGCCGATGCTGCTCTTTTTAGCACCTGCACACGGATTTGTGCGAAAACGCGTTTTAAGCTTGCACATGCATCTTTTGGTAGACGCGGATGAAGTTTTCTGCAAAACCACAAGATGTGCATGCAAATGGTGCTTTTGGCAGAACGCGCACGTGGATTTCTACCAAACGACGTGCTAAGCATGCCGATGCTGCTCTTTTTAGCACCCGCGCACGCATTTGTGCGAAAACGCGTTTTAAGCATGCACATGCATCTTTTGGTAGACGCGGATGAAGTTTTCTGCAAAACCACAAGATGTGCATGCAAATGGTGCTTTTTGCAGAACGCGCACGTGGATTTCTACCAAACGACGTGCTAAGCATGCCGATGCTGCTCTTTTTAGCACCCGCACACGCATTTGTGCGAAAACGCGTTTTAAGCATGCACATGCATCTTTTGGTAGACGCGGATGAAGTTTTCTGCAAAACCACAAGATGTGCATGCAAATGGTGCGTTTTGCAGAACGCGCTCGTGGATTTCTACCAAACGACGTGCAAAGCATGCCGATGCTGCTCTTTTTAGCACCCGCGCACGCATTTGTGCGAAAACGCGTTTTAAGCATGCACATGCATCTTTTGGTAGACGCGGATGAAGTTTTCTGCAAAACCACAAGATGTGCATGCAAATGGTGCTTTTGGCAGAACGCGCACGTGGATTTCTACCAAACGACGTGCTAAGCATGCCGATGCTGCTCTTTTTAGCACCCGCGCACGCATTTGTGCGAAAACGCGTTTTAAGCATGCACATGCATCTTTTGGTAGACGCGGATGAAGTTTTCTGCAAAACCACAAGATGTGCATGCAAGTGGTGCTTTTTGCAGAACGCGCACGTGGATTTCTACTAAACGACGTGCTAAGCATGCCGATGCTGCTATTTTTAGCACCCGCGCACGCATTTGTGCGAAAACGCGTTTTAAGCATGCACATGCATCTTTTGGTAGACGCGGATGAAGTTTTCTGCAAAACCACAAGATGTGCATGCAAATGGTGCTTTTTGCAGAACGCGCACGTGGATTTCTACCAAACGACGTGCTAAGCATGCAGATGCTGCTCTTTTTAGCACCCGCGCACGCATTTGTGCGAAAACGCGTTTTAAGCATGCACATGCATCTTTTGGTAGACGCGGATGAAGTTTTCTGCAAAACCACAAGATGTGCATGCAAATGGTGCTTCTTGCAGAACGCGCACGTGGATGTCTACCAAACGACGTGCTAAGCATGCCGATGCTGCTCTTTTTAGCACCCGCGCACGCATTTGTGCGAAAACGCGTTTTAAGCATGCACATGCATCTTTTGGTAGACGCGGATGAAGTTTTCTGCAAAACCACAAGATGTGCATGCAAATGGTGCTTTTTGCAGAACGCGCACGTGGATTTCTACCAAACGACGTGCTAAGCATGCCGATGCTGCTCTTTTTAGCACCCGCGCACGCATTTGTGCGAAAACGCGTTTTAAGCATGCACATGCATCTTTTGGTAGACGCGGATGAAGTTTTCTGCAAAACCACAAGATGTGCATGCAAATGGTGCTTTTTGCAGAACGCGCACGTGGATTTCTACCAAACGACGTGCTAAGCATGCCGATGCTGCTCTTTTTAGCACCCGCGCACGGATTTGTGCGAAAACGCGTTTTAAGCATGCACATGCATCTTTTGGTAGACGCGGATGAAGTTTTCTGCAAAACCACAAGATGTGCATGCAAATGGTGCTTTTGGCAGAACGCGCACGTGGATTTCTACCAAACGACGTGCTAAGCATGCCGATGCTGCTCTTTTTAGCACCCGCGCACGCATTTGTGCGAAAACGCGTTTTAAGCATGCACATGCATCTTTTGGTAGACGCGGATGAAGTTTTCTGCAAAACCACAAGATGTGCATGCAAATGGTGCTTTTTGCAGAACGCGCACGTGGATTTCTACCAAACGACGTGCTAAGCATGCCGATTCTGCTCTTTTTAGCACCCGCGCACGGATTTGTGCGAAAACGCGTTTTAAGCATGCACATGCATCTTTTGGTAGACGCGGATGAAGTTTTCTGCAAAACCACAAGATGTGCATGCAAATGGTGCTTTTGGCAGAACGCGCACGTGGATTTCTACCAAACGACGTGCTAAGCATGCCGATGCTGCTCTTTTTAGCACCCGCGCACGCATTTGTGCGAAAACGCGTTTTAAGCATGCACATGCATCTTTTGGTAGACGCGGATGAAGTTTTCTGCAAAACCACAAGATGTGCATGCAAATGGTGCTTTTTGCAGAACGCGCACGTGGATTTCTACCAAACGACGTGCTAAGCATGCCGATGCTGCTCTTTTTAGCACCCGCGCACGCATTTGTGCGAAAACGCGTTTTAAGCATGCACATGCATCTTTTGGTAGACGCGGATGAAGTTTTCTGCAAAACCACAAGATGTGCATGCAAATGGTGCTTTTTGCAGAACGCGCACGTGGATTTCTACCAAACGACGGGCTAAGCATGCCGATGCTGCTCTTTTTAGCACCCGCGCACGGATTTGTGCGAAAACGCGTTTTAAGCATGCACATGCATCTTTTGGTAGACGCGGATGAAGTTTTCTGCAAAACCACAAGATGTGCATGCAAATGGTGCTTTTGGCAGAACGCGCACGTGGATTTCTACCAAACGACGTGCTAAGCATGCCGATACTGCTCTTTTTAGCACCCGCGCACGCATTTGTGCGAAAACGCGTTTTAAGCATGCACATGCATCTTTTGGTAGACGCGGATGAAGTTTTCTGCAAAACCACAAGATGTGGATGCAAATGGTGCTTTTTGCAGAACGCGCTCGTGGATTTCTACCAAACGACGTGCTAAGCATGCCGATGCTGCTCTTTTTAGCACCCGCGCACGCATTTGTGCGAAAACGCCTTTTAAGCATGCACATGCATCTTTTGGTAGACGCGGATGAAGTTTTCTGCAAACCCACAAGATGTGCATGCAAATGGTGCTTTTTGCAGAACGCGCACGTGGATTTCTACCAAACGACGTGCTAAGCATGCCGATGCTGCTCTTTTTAGCACCTGCGCACGGATTTGTGCGAAAACGCGTTTTAAGCATGCACATGCATCTTTTGTTATACGCGGATGAAGTTTTCTGCAAAACCACAAGATGTGCATGCAAATGGTGCTTTTTGCAGAACGCGCACGTGGATTTCTACCAAACGACGGGCTAAGCATGCCGATGCTGCTCTTTTTAGCACCCGCGCACGGATTTGTGCGAAAACGCGTTTTAAGCATGCACATGCATCTTTTGGTAGACGCGGATGAAGTTTTCTGCAAAACCACAAGATGTGCATGCAAATGGTGCTTTTGGCAGAACGCGCACGTGGATTTCTACCAAACGACGTGCTAAGCATGCCGATGCTGCTCTTTTTAGCACCCGCGCACGCATTTGTGCGAAAACGCGTTTTAAGCATGCACATGCATCTTTTGGTAGACGCGGATGAAGTTTTCTGCAAAACCACAAGATGTGCATGCAAATGGTGCTTTTTGCAGAACGCGCTCGTGGATTTCTACCAAACGACGTGCTAAGCATGCCGGTGCTGCTCTTTTTAGCACCCGCGCACGCATTTGTGCGAAAACGCCTTTTAAGCATACACATGCATCTTTTGGTAGACGCGGATGAAGTTTTCTGCAAAACCACAAGATGTGCATGCAAATGGTGCTTTTTGCAGAACGCGCACGTGGATTTCTACCAAACGACGTGCTAAGCATGCCGATGCTGCTCTTTTTAGCACCCGCGCACGGATTTGTGCGAAAACGCGTTTTAAGCATGCACATGCATCTTTTGGTAGACGCGGATGAAGTTTTCTGCAAAACCACAAGATGTGCATGCAAATGGTGCTTTTGGCAGAACGCGCACGTGGATTTCTACCAAACGACGTGCTAAGCATGCCGATGCTGCTCTTTTTAGCACCCGCGCACGCATTTGTGCGAAAACGCGTTTTAAGCATGCACATGCATCTTTTGGTAGACGCGGATGAAGTTTTCTGCAAAACCACAAGATGTGCATGCAAATGGTGCTTTTTGCAGAACGCGCACGTGGATTTCTACCAAACGACGTGCTAAGCATGCCGATGCTGCTCTTTTTAGCACCCGCGCACGCATTTGTGTGAAAACGCGTTTTAAGCATGCACATGCATCTTTTGGTAGACGCGGATGAAGTTTTCTGCAAAACCACAATATGTGCATGCAAATGGTGCTTTTTGCAGAACGCGCACGTGGATTTCTACCAAACGACGTGCTAAGCTTGCCGATGCTGCTCTTTTTAGCACCCGCGCACGGATTTGTGCGAAAACACGTTTTAAGCATGCACATGCATCTTTTGGTAGACGCGGATGAAGTTTTCTGCAAAACCACAAGATGTGCATGCAAATGGTGCTTTTGGCAGAACGCGCACGTGGATTTCTACCAAACGACGTGCTAAGCATGTCGATGCTGCTCTTTTTAGCACCCGCGCACGCATTTGTGCGAAAACGCGTTTTAAGCATGCCCATGCATCTTTTGGTAGACGCGGATGAAGTTTTCTGCAAAACCACAAGACGTGCATGCAAATGGTGCTTTTTGCAGAACGCGCACGTGGATTTCTACCAAACGACGTGCTAAGCATGCCGATGCTGCTCTTTTTAGCACCCGCGCACGGATTTGTGCGAAAACGCGTTTTAAGCATGCACATGCATCTTTTGGTAGACGCGGATGAAGTTTTCTGCAAAACCACAAGATGTGCATGCAAATGGTGCTTTTGGCAGAACGCGCACGTGGATTTCTGCCAAACGACGTGCTAAGCATGCCGATGCTGCTCTTTTTAGCACCCGCGCACGCATTTGTGCGAAAACGCGTTTTAAGCATGCACATGCATCTTTTGGTAGACGCGGATGAAGTTTTCTGCAAAACCACAAGATGTGCATGCAAATGGTGCTTTTTGCAGAACGCGCACGTGGATTTCTACCAAACGACGTGCTAAGCTTGCCGATGCTGCTCTTTTTAGCACCCGCGCACGGATTTGTGCGAAAACGCGTTTTAAGCATGCACATGCATCTTTTGGTAGACGCGGATGAAGTTTTCTGCAAAACCACAAGATGTGCGTGCAAATGGTGCTTTTGGCAGAACGCGCACGTGGATTTCTACCAAACGACGTGCTAAGCATGCCGATGCTGCTCTTTTTAGCACCCGCGCACGCATTTGTGCGAAAACGCGTTTTAAGCATGCCCATGCATCTTTTGGTAGACGCGGATGAAGTTTTCTGCAAAACCACAAGACGTGCATGCAAATGGTGCTTTTTGCAGAACGCGCACGTGGATTTCTACCAAACGACGTGCTAAGCATGCCGATGCTGCTCTTTTTAGCACCCGCGCACGGATTTGTGCGAAAACGCGTTTTAAGCATGCACATGCATCTTTTGGTAGACGCGGATGAAGTTTTCTGCAAAACCACAAGATGTGCATGCAAATGGTGCTTTTGGCAGAACGCGCACGTGGATTTCTACCAAACGACGTGCTAAGCATGCCGATGCTGCTCTTTTTAGCACCCGCGCACGCATTTGTGCGAAAACGCGTTTTAAGCATGCACATGCATCTTTTGGTAGACGCGGATGAAGTTTTCTGCAAAACCACAAGATGTGCATGCAAATGGAGCTTTTTGCAGAACGCGCACGTGGATTTCTACCAAACGACGTGCTAAGCATGCCGATGCTGCTATTTTTAGCACCCGCGCACGCATTTGTGCGAAAACGCGTTTTAAGCATGCACATGCATCTTTTGGTAGACGCGGATGAAGTTTTCTGCAAAACCACAAGATGTGCATGCAAATGGTGCTTTTTGCAGAACGCGCACGTGGATTTCTACCAAACGACGTGCTAAGCATGCCGATGCTGCTCTTTTTAGCACCCGCGCACGCATTTGTGCGAAAACGCGTTTTAAGCATGCACATGCATCTTTTGGTAGACGCGGATGAAGTTTTCTGCAAAACCACAAGATGTGCATGCAAATGGTGCTTTTTGCAGAACGCGCACGTGGATTTCTACCAAACGACGTGCTAAGCTTGCTGATGCTGCTCTTTTTAGCACCCGCGCACGGATTTGTGCGAAAACGCGTTTTAAGCATGCACATGCATCTTTTGGTAGACGCGGATGAAGTTTTCTGCAAAACCACAAGATGTGCATGCAAATGGTGCCTTTGGCAGAACGCGCACGTGGATTTCTACCAAACGACGTGCTAAGCATGCCGATGCTGCTCTTTTTAGCACCCGCGCACGCATTTGTGCGAAAACGCGTTTTAAGCATGCACATGCATCTTTTGGTAGACGCGGATGAAGTTTCCTGCAAAACCACAAGATGTGCATGCAAATGGTGCTTTTGGCAGAACGTGCACGTGAATTTCTACCAAACGACGTGCTAAGCATGCCGATGCTGCTCTTTTTAGCACCCGCGCACGCATTTGTGCGAAAACGCGTTTTAAGCATGCACATGCATCTTTTGGTAGACGCGGATGAAGTTTTCTGCAAAACCACAAGATGTGCATGCAAATGGTGCTTTTTGCAGAACGCGCACGTGGATTTCTACCAAACGACGTGCTAAGCATGCCGATGCTGCTCTTTTTAGCACCCGCGCACGCATTTGTGCGAAAACGCGTTTTAAGCATGCACATGCATCTTTTGGTAGACGCGGATGAAGTTTTCTGCAAAACCACAAGATGTGCATGCAAATGGTGCTTTTTGCAGAACGCGCACGTGGATTTCTACCAAACGACGTGCTAAGCATGCCGATGCTGCTCTTTTTAGCACCCGCGCACGCATTTGTGTGAAAACGCGTTTTAAGCATGCACATGCATCTTTTGGTAGACGCGGATGAAGTTTTCTGCAAAACCACAATATGTGCATGCAAATGGTGCTTTTTGCAGAACGCGCACGTGGATTTCTACCAAACGACGTGCTAAGCTTGCCGATGCTGCTCTTTTTAGCACCCGCGCACGGATTTGTGCGAAAACACGTTTTAAGCATGCACATGCATCTTTTGGTAGACGCGGATGAAGTTTTCTGCAAAACCACAAGATGTGCATGCAAATGGTGCTTTTGGCAGAACGCGCACGTGGATTTCTACCAAACGACGTGCTAAGCATGTCGATGCTGCTCTTTTTAGCACACGCGCACGCATTTGTGCGAAAACGCGTTTTAAGCATGCCCATGCATCTTTTGGTAGACGCGGATGAAGTTTTCTGCAAAACCACAAGACGTGCATGCAAATGGTGCTTTTTGCAGAACGCGCACGTGGATTTCTACCAAACGACGTGCTAAGCATGCCGATGCTGCTCTTTTTAGCACCCGCGCACGGATTTGTGCGAAAACGCGTTTTAAGCATGCACATGCATCTTTTGGTAGACGCGGATGAAGTTTTCTGCAAAACCACAAGATGTGCATGCAAATGGTGCTTTTGGCAGAACGCGCACGTGGATTTCTGCCAAACGACGTGCTAAGCATGCCGATGCTGCTCTTTTTAGCACCCGCGCACGCATTTGTGCGAAAACGCGTTTTAAGCATGCACATGCATCTTTTGGTAGACGCGGATGAAGTTTTCTGCAAAACCACAAGATGTGCATGCAAATGGTGCTTTTTGCAGAACGCGCACGTGGATTTCTACCAAACGACGTGCTAAGCTTGCCGATGCTGCTCTTTTTAGCACCCGCGCACGGATTTGTGCCAAAACGCGTTTTAAGCATGCACATGCATCTTTTGGTAGACGCGGATGAAGTTTTCTGCAAAACCACAAGATATGCATGCAAATGGTGCTTTTGGCAGAACGCGCACGTGGATTTCTACCAAACGACGTGCTAAGCATGCCGATGCTGCTCTTTTTAGCACCCGCGCACGCATTTGTGCGAAAACGCGTTTTAAGCATGCCCATGCATCTTTTGGTAGACGCGGATGAAGTTTTCTGCAAAACCACAAGACGTGCATGCAAATGGTGCTTTTTGCAGAACGCGCACGTGGATTTCTACTAAACGACGTGCTAAGCATGCCGATGCTGCTCTTTTTAGCACCCGCGCACGGATTTGTGCGAAAACGCGTTTTAAGCATGCACATGCATCTTTTGGTAGACGCGGATGAAGTTTTCTGCAAAACCACAAGATGTGCATGCAAATGGTGCTTTTTGCAGAACGCGCACGTGAATTTCTACCAAACGACGTGCTAAGCATGCCGATGCTGCTCTTTTTAGCACCCGCGCACGCATTTGTGCGAAAACGCGTTTTAAGCATGCACATGCATCTTTTGGTAGACGCGGATGAAGTTTTCTGCAAAACCACAATATGTGCATGCAAATGGTGCTTTTTGCAGAACGCGCACGTGGATTTCTACCAAACGACGTGCTAAGCTTGCTGATGCTGCTCTTTTTAGCACCCGCGCACGGATTTGTGCGAAAACGCGTTTTAAGCATGCACATGCATCTTTTGGTAGACGCGGATGAAGTTTTCTGCAAAACCACAAGATGTGCATGCAAATGGTGCTTTTGGCAGAACGCGCACGTGGATTTCTACCAAACGACGTGCTAAGCATGCCGATGCTGCTCTTTTTAGCACCCGCGCACGCATTTGTGCGAAAACGCGTTTTAAGCATGCACATGCATCTTTTGGTAGACGCGGATGAAGTTTCCTGCAAACCACAAGATGTGCATGCAAATGGTGCTTTTGGCAGAACGTGCACGTGGATTTCTACCAAACGACGTGCTAAGCATGCCGATGCTGCTCTTTTTAGCACCCGCGCACGCATTTGTGCGAAAACGCGTTTTAAGCATGCACATGCATCTTTTGGTAGACGCGGATGAAGTTTTCTGCAAAACCACAAGATGTGCATGCAAATGGTGCTTTTTGCAGAACGCGCACGTGGATTTCTACCAAACGACGTGCTAAGCTTGCCGATGCTGCTCTTTTTAGCACCCGCGCACGGATTTGTGCGAAAACGCGTTTTAAGCATGCACATGCATCTTTTGGTAGACGCGGATGAAGTTTTCTGCAAAACCACAAGATGTGCATGTAAATGGTGCTTTTGGCAGAACGCGCACGTGGATTTCTACCAAACGACGTGCTAAGCATGCCGATGCTGCTCTTTTTAGCACCCGCGCACGCATTTGTGCGAAAACGCGTTTTAAGCATGCCCATGCATCTTTTGGTAGACGCGGATGAAGTTTTCTGCAAAACCACAAGACGTGCATGCAAATGGTGCTTTTTGCAGAACGCGCACGTGGATTTCTACCAAACGACGTGCTAAGCATGCCGATGCTGCTCTTTTTAGCACCCGCGCACGGATTTGTGCGAAAACGCGTTTTAAGCATGCACATGCATCTTTTGGTAGACGCGGATGAAGTTTTCTGCAAAACCACAAGATGTGCATGCAAATGGTGCTTTTGGCAGAACGCGCACGTGGATTTCTACCAAACGACGTGCTAAGCATGCCGATGCTGCTCTTTTTAGCACCCGCGCACGCATTTGTGCGAAAACGCGTTTTAAGCATGCACATGCATCTTTTGGTAGACGCGGATGAAGTTTTCTGCAAAACCACAAGATGTGCATGCAAATGGTGCTTTTTGCAGAACGCGCACGTGGATTTCTACCAAACGACGTGCTAAGCATGCCGATGCTGCTCTTTTTAGCACCCGCGCACGCATTTGTGCGAAAACGCGTTTTAAGCATGCACATGCATCTTTTGGTAGACGCGGATGAAGTTTTCTGCAAAACCACAAGATGTGCATGCAAATGGTGCTTTTTGCAGAACGCGCACGTGGATTTCTACCAAACGACGTGCTAAGCTTGCTGATGCTGCTCTTTTTAGCACCCGCGCACGGATTTGTGCGAAAACGCGTTTTAAGCATGCACATGCATCTTTTGGTAGACGCGGATGAAGTTTTCTGCAAAACCACAAGATGTGCATGCAAATGGTGCCTTTGGCAGAACGCGCACGTGGATTTCTACCAAACGACGTGCTAAGCATGCCGATGCTGCTCTTTTTAGCACCCGCGCACGCATTTGTGCGAAAACGCGTTTTAAGCATGCACATACATCTTTTGGTAGACGCGGATGAAGTTTCCTGCAAAACCACAAGATGTGCATGCAAATGGTGCTTTTGGCAGAACGTGCACGTGAATTTCTACCAAACGACGTGCTAAGCATGCCGATGCTGCTCTTTTTAGCACCCGCGCACGCATTTGTGCGAAAACGCGTTTTAAGCATGCACATGCATCTTTTGGTAGACGCGGATGAAGTTTTCTGCAAAACCACAAGATGTGCATGCAAATGGTGCTTTTTGCAGAACGCGCACGTGGATTTCTACCAAACGACGTGCTAAGCTTGCCGATGCTGCTCTTTTTAGCACCCGCGCACGGATTTGTGCGAAAACACGTTTTAAGCATGCACATGCATCTTTTGGTAGACGCGGATGAAGTTTTCTGCAAAACCACAAGATGTGCATGCAAATGGTGCTTTTGGCAGAACGCGCACGTGGATTTCTACCAAACGACGTGCTAAGCATGTCGATGCTGCTCTTTTTAGCACCCGCGCACGCATTTGTGCGAAAACGCGTTTTAAGCATGCCCATGCATCTTTTGGTAGACGCGGATGAAGTTTTCTGCAAAACCACAAGACGTGCATGCAAATGGTGCTTTTTGCAGAACGCGCACGTGGATTTCTACCAAACGACGTGCTAAGCATGCCGATGCTGCTCTTTTTAGCACCCGCGCACGGATTTGTGCGAAAACGCGTTTTAAGCATGCACATGCATCTTTTGGTAGACGCGGATGAAGTTTTCTGCAAAACCACAAGATGTGCATGCAAATGGTGCTTTTGGCAGAACGCGCACGTGGATTTCTGCCAAACGACGTGCTAAGCATGCCGATGCTGCTCTTTTTAGCACCCGCGCACGCATTTGTGCGAAAACGCGTTTTAAGCATGCACATGCATCTTTTGGTAGACGCGGATGAAGTTTTCTGCAAAACCACAAGATGTGCATGCAAATGGTGCTTTTTGCAGAACGCGCACGTGGATTTCTACCAAACGACGTGCTAAGCTTGCCGATGCTGCTCTTTTTAGCACCCGCGCACGGATTTGTGCCAAAACGCGTTTTAAGCATGCACATGCATCTTTTGGTAGACGCGGATGAAGTTTTCTGCAAAACCACAAGATATGCATGCAAATGGTGCTTTTGGCAGAACGCGCACGTGGATTTCTACCAAACGACGTGCTAAGCATGCCGATGCTGCTCTTTTTAGCACCCGCGCACGCATTTGTGCGAAAACGCGTTTTAAGCATGCCCATGCATCTTTTGGTAGACGCGGATGAAGTTTTCTGCAAAACCACAAGACGTGCATGCAAATGGTGCTTTTTGCAGAACGCGCACGTGGATTTCTACTAAACGACGTGCTAAGCATGCCGATGCTGCTCTTTTTAGCACCCGCGCACGGATTTGTGCGAAAACGCGTTTTAAGCATGCACATGCATCTTTTGGTAGACGCGGATGAAGTTTTCTGCAAAACCACAAGATGTGCATGCAAATGGTGCTTTTGGCAGAACGCGCACGTGGATTTCTACCAAACGACGTGCTAAGCATGCCGATGCTGCTCTTTTTAGCACCCGCGCACGCATTTGTGCGAAAACGCGTTTTAAGCATGCACATGCATCTTTTGGTAGACGCGGATGAAGTTTTCTGCAAAACCACAAGATGTGCATGCAAATGGTGCTTTTTGCAGAACGCGCACGTGGATTTCTACCAAACGACGTGCTAAGCATGCCGATGCTGCTATTTTTAGCACCCGCGCACGCATTTGTGCGAAAACGCGTTTTAAGCATGCACATGCATCTTTTGGTAGACGCGGATGAAGTTTTCTGCAAAACCACAAGATGTGCATGCAAATGGTGCTTTTTGCAGAACGCGCACGTGAATTTCTACCAAACGACGTGCTAAGCATGCCGATGCTGCTCTTTTTAGCACCCGCGCACGCATTTGTGCGAAAACGCGTTTTAAGCATGCACATGCATCTTTTGGTAGACGCGGATGAAGTTTTCTGCAAAACCACAATATGTGCATGCAAATGGTGCTTTTTGCAGAACGCGCACGTGGATTTCTACCAAACGACGTGCTAAGCTTGCTGATGCTGCTCTTTTTAGCACCCGCGCACGGATTTGTGCGAAAACGCGTTTTAAGCATGCACATGCATCTTTTGGTAGACGCGGATGAAGTTTTCTGCAAAACCACAAGATGTGCATGCAAATGGTGCTTTTGGCAGAACGCGCACGTGGATTTCTACCAAACGACGTGCTAAGCATGCCGATGCTGCTCTTTTTAGCACCCGCGCACGCATTTGTGCGAAAACGCGTTTTAAGCATGCACATGCATCTTTTGGTAGACGCGGATGAAGTTTCCTGCAAAACCACAAGATGTGCATGCAAATGGTGCTTTTGGCAGAACGTGCACGTGGATTTCTACCAAACGACGTGCTAAGCATGCCGATGCTGCTCTTTTTAGCACCCGCGCACGCATTTGTGCGAAAACGCGTTTTAAGCATGCACATGCATCTTTTGGTAGACGCGGATGAAGTTTTCTGCAAAACCACAAGATGTGCATGCAAATGGTGCTTTTTGCAGAACGCGCACGTGGATTTCTACCAACGACGTGCTAAGCATGCCGATGCTGCTCTTTTTAGCACCCGCGCACGCATTTGTGCGAAAACGCGTTTTAAGCATGCACATGCATCTTTTGGTAGACGCGGATGAAGTTTTCTGCAAAACCACAAGATGTGCATGCAAATGGTGCTTTTTGCAGAACGCGCCCGTGGATTTCTACCAAACGACGTGCTAAGCTTGCTGATGCTGCTCTTTTTAGCACCCGCGCACGGATTTGTGCGAAAACGCGTTTTAAGCATGCACATGCATCTTTTGGTAGACGCGGATGAAGTTTTCTGCAAAACCACAAGATGTGCATGCAAATGGTGCTTTTGGCAGAACGCGCACGTGGATTTCTACCAAACGACGTGCTAAGCATGCTGATGCTGCTCTTTTTAGCACCCGCGCACGCATTTGTGCGAAAACGCGTTTTAAGCATGCACATGCATCTTTTGGTAGACGCGGATGAAGTTTTCTGCAAAACCACAAGATGTGCATGCAAATGGTGCTTTTTGCAGAACGCGCACGTGGATTTCTACCAAACGACGTGCTAAGCATGCCGATGCTGCTCTTTTTAGCACCCGCGCACGGATTTGTGCGAAAACGCGTTTTAAGCATGCACATGCATCTTTTGGTAGACGCGGATGAAGTTTTCTGCAAAACCACAAGATGTGCATGCAAATGGTGCTTTTGGCAGAACGTGCACGTGGATTTCTACCAAACGACGTGCTAAGCATGCCGATGCTGCTCTTTTTAGCACCCGCGCACGCATTTGTGCGAAAACGCGTTTTAAGCATGCACATGCATCTTTTGGTAGACGCGGATGAAGTTTTCTGCAAAACCACAAGATGTGCATGCAAATGGTGCTTTTGGCAGAACGCGCACATGGATTTCTACCAAACGACGTGCTAAGCATGCCGATGCTGCTCTTTTTAGCACCCGCGCACGCATTTGTGCGAAAACGCGTTTTAAGCATGCACATGCATCTTTTGGTAGACGCGGATGAAGTTTTCTGCAAAACCACAAGATGTGCATGCAAATGGTGCTTTTTGCAGAACGCGCACGTGGATTTCTACCAAACGACGTGCTAAGCATGCCGTTGCTGCTCTTTTTAGCACCCGCGCACGGATTTGTGCGAAAACGCGTTTTAAGCATGCACATGCATCTTTTGGTAGACGCGGATGAAGTTTTCTGCAAAACCACAAGATGTGCATGCAAATGGTGCTTTTGGCAGAACGCGCACGTGGATGTCTATCAAACGACGTGCTAAGCATGCCGATGCTGCTCTTTTTAGCACGCGCGCACGCATTTGTGCGAAAACGCGTTTTAAGCATGCACATGCCTTTTGGTAGACGCGGATGAAGTTTTCTGCAAAACCACAAGATGTGCATGCAAATGGTGCTTTTTGCAGAACGCGCTCGTGGATTTCTACCAAACGACGTGCAAAGCATGCCGATGCTGCTCTTTTTAGCACCCGCGCACGCATTTGTGCGAAAACGCGTTTTAAGCATGCACATGCATCTTTTGGTAGACGCGGATGAAGTTTTCTGCAAAACCGCAAGATGTGCATGCAAATGGTGCTTTTTGCAGAACGCGCACGTGGATTTCTACCAAACGACGTGCTAAGCATGCCGATGCTGCTCTTTTTAGCACCCGCGCACGGATTTGTGCGAAAACGCGTTTTAAGCATGCACATGCATCTTTTGGTAGACGCGGATGAAGTTTTCTGCAAAACCACAAGATGTGCATGCAAATGGTGCTTTTTGCAGAACGCGCTCGTGGATTTCTACCAAACGACGTGCTAAGCATGCCGATGCTGCTCTTTTTAGCACCCGCGCACGCATTTGTGCGAAAACGCCTTTTAAGCATACACATGCATCTTTTGGTAGACGCGGATGAAGTTTTCTGCAAAACCACAAGATGTGCATGCAAATGGTGCTTTTTGCAGAACGCGCACGTGGATTTCTACCAAACGACGTGCTAAGCATGCCGATGCTGCTCTTTTTAGCACCCGCGCACGGATTTGTGCGAAAACGCGTTTTAAGCATGCACATGCATCTTTTGGTAGACGCGGATGAAGTTTTCTGCAAAACCACAAGATGTGCATGCAAATGGTGCTTTTGGCAGAACGCGCACGTGGATTTCTACCAAACGACGTGCTAAGCATGCCGATGCTGCTCTTTTTAGCACCCGCGCACGCATTTGTGCGGAAAACGCGTTTTAAGCATGCACATGCATCTTTTGGTAGACGCGGATGAAGTTTTCTGCAAAACCACAAGGTGTGCATGCAAATGGTGCTTTTTGCAGAACGCGCACGTGGATTTCTACCAAACGACGTGCTATGCATGCCGATGCTGCTCTTTTTAGCACCCGCGCACGCATTTGTGTGAAAACGCGTTTTAAGCATGCACATGCATCTTTTGGTAGACGCGGATGAAGTTTTCTGTAAAACCACAATATGTGCATGCAAATGGTGCTTTTTGCAGAACGCGCACGTGGATTTCTACCAAACGACGTGCTAAGCTTGCCGATGCTGCTCTTTTTAGCACCCGCGCACGGATTTGTGCGAAAACACGTTTTAAGCATGCACATGCATCTTTTGGTAGACGCGGATGAAGTTTTCTGCAAAACCACAAGATGTGCATGCAAATGGTGCTTTTGGCAGAACGCGCACGTGGATTTCTACCAAACGACGTGCTAAGCATGTCGATGCTGCTCTTTTTAGCACCCGCGCACGCATTTGTGCGAAAACGCGTTTTAAGCATGCCCATGCATCTTTTGGTACACGCGGATGAAGTTTTCTGCAAAACCACAAGACGTGCATGCAAATGGTGCTTTTTGCAGAACGCGCACGTGGATTTCTACCAAACGACGTGCTAAGCATGCCGATGCTGCTCTTTTTAGCACCCGCGCACGGATTTGTGCGAAAACGCGTTTTAAGCATGCACATGCATCTTTTGGTAGACGCGGATGAAGTTTTCTGCAAAAACCACAAGATGTGCATGCAAATGGTGCTTTTGGCAGAACGCGCACGTGGATTTCTGCCAAACGACGTGCTAAGCATGCCGATGCTGCTCTTTTTAGCACCCGCGCACGCATTTGTGCGAAAAACGCGTTTTAAGCATGCACATGCATCTTTTGGTAGACGCGGATGAAGTTTTCTGCAAAACCACAAGATGTGCATGCAAATGGTGCTTTTTGCAGAACGCGCACGTGGATTTCTACCAAACGACGTGCTAAGCTTGCCGATGCTGCTCTTTTTAGCACCCGCGCACGGATTTGTGCGAAAACGCGTTTTAAGCATGCACATGCATCTTTTGGTAGACGCGGATGAAGTTTTCTGCAAAACCACAAGATGTGCATGCAAATGGTGCTTTTGGCAGAACGCGCACGTGGATTTCTACCAAACGACGTGCTAAGCATGCCGATGCTGCTCTTTTTAGCACCCGCGCACGGATTTGTGCGAAAACGCGTTTTAAAGCATGCACATGCATCTTTTGGTAGACGCGGATGAAGTTTTCTGCAAAACCACAAGATGTGCATGCAAATGGTGCTTTTGGCAGAACGCGCACGTGGATTTCTACCAAACGACGTGCTAAGCATGCCGATGCTGCTCTTTTTAGCACCCGCGCACGCATTTGTGCGAAAACGCGTTTTTAAGCATGCACATGCATCTTTTGGTAGACGCGGATGAAGTTTTCTGCAAAACCACAAGATGTGCATGCAAATGGTGCTTTTTGCAGAACGCGCACGTGGATTTCTACCAAACGACGTGCTAAGCATGCCGATGCTGCTATTTTTAGCACCCGCGCACGCATTTGTGCGAAAACGCGTTTTAAGCATGCACATGCATCTTTTGGTAGACGCGGATGAAGTTTTCTGCAAAACCACAAGATGTGCATGCAAATGGTGCTTTTTGCAGAACGCGCACGTGGATTTCTACCAAACGACGTGCTAAGCTTGCTGATGCTGCTCTTTTTAGCACCCGCGCACGGATTTGTGCGAAAACGCGTTTTAAGCATGCACATGCATCTTTTGGTAGACGCGGATGAAGTTTTCTGCAAAACCACAAGATGTGCATGCAAATGGTGCTTTTGGCAGAACGCGCACGTGGATTTCTACCAAACGACGTGCTAAGCATGCCGATGCTGCTCTTTTTAGCACCCGCGCACGCATTTGTGCGAAAACGCGTTTTAAGCATGCACACACGCGAGACAGATGCACATGCATCTTTTGGTAGACGCGGATGAAGTTTCCTGCAAAACCACAAGATGTGCATGCAAATGGTGCTTTTGGCAGAACGTGCACGTGGATTCTACCAAACGACGTGCTAAGCATGCCGATGCTGCTCTTTTTAGCACCCGCGCACGCATTTGTGCGAAAACGCGTTTTAAGCATGCACATGCATCTTTTGGTAGACGCGGATGAAGTTTTCTGCAAAACCACAAGATGTGCATGCAAATGGTGCTTTTTGCAAGAACGCGCACGTGGATTTCTACCAAACGACGTGCTAAGCATGCCGATGCTGCTCTTTTTAGCACCCGCGCACGCATTTGTGCGAAAACGCGTTTTAAGCATGCACATGCATCTTTTGGTAGACGCGGATGAAGTTTTCTGCAAAACCACAAGATGTGCATGCAAATGGTGCTTTTTGCAGAACGCGCACGTGGATTTCTACCAAACGACGTTCTAAGCATGCCGATGCTGCTCTTTTTAGCACCCGCGCACGCATTTGTGTGAAAACGCGTTTTAAGCATGCACATGCATCTTTTGGTAGACGCGGATGAAGTTTTCTGCAAAACCACAATATGTGCATGCAAATGGTGCTTTTTGCAGAACGCGCACGTGGATTTCTACCAAACGACGTGCTAAGCTTGCCGATGCTGCTCTTTTTAGCACCCGCGCACGGATTTGTGCGAAAACACGTTTTAAGCATGCACATGCATCTTTTGGTAGACGCGGATGAAGTTTTCTGCAAAACCACAAGATGTGCATGCAAATGGTGCTTTTGGCAGAACGCGCACGTGGATTTCTACCAAACGACGTGCTAAGCATGTCGATGCTGCTCTTTTTAGCACCCGCGCACGCATTTGTGCGAAAACGCGTTTTAAGCATGCCCTGCATCTTTTGGTAGACGCGGATGAAGTTTTCTGCAAAACCACAAGATGTGCATGCAAATGGTGCTTTTGGCAGAACGCGCACGTGGATTTCTGCCAAACGACGTCTAAGCATGCCGATGCTGCTCTTTTTAGCACCCGCGCACGCATTTGTGCGAAAACGCGTTTTAAGCTGCACATGCATCTTTGGTAGACGCGGATGAAGTTTTCTGCAAAACCACAAGATGTGCATGCAAATGGTGCTTTTTGCAGAACGCGCACGTGGATTTCTACCAAACGACGTGCTAAGCTTGCCGATGCTGCTCTTTTTAGCACCCGCGCACGGATTTGTGCGAAAACGCGTTTTAAGCATGCACATGCATCTTTTGGTAGACGCGGATGAAGTTTTCTGCAAAACCACAAGATGTGCATGCAAATGGTGCTTTTGGCAGAACGCGCACGTGGATTTCTACCAAACGACGTGCTAAGCATGCCGATGCTGCTCTTTTTAGCACCCGCGCACGGATTTGTGCGAAAACGCGTTTTAAGCATGCACATGCATCTTTTGGTAGACGCGGATGAAGTTTTCTGCAAAACCACAAGATGTGCATGCAAATGGTGCTTTTGGCAGAACGCGCACGTGGATTTCTACCAAACGACGTGCTAAGCATGCCGATGCTGCTCTTTTTAGCACCCGCGCACGCATTTGTGCGAAACGCGTTTTAAGCATGCACATGCATCTTTTGGTAGACGCGGATGAAGTTTTCTGCAAAACCACAAGATGTGCATGCAAATGGTGCTTTTTTGCAGAACGCGCACGTGGATTTCTACCAAACGACGTGCTAAGCATGCCGATGCTGCTATTTTTAGCACCCGCGCACGCATTTGTGCGAAAACGCGTTTTAAGCATGCACATGCATCTTTTGGTAGACGCGGATGAAGTTTTCTGCAAAACCACAAGATGTGCATGCAAATGGTGCTTTTTGCAGAACGCGCACGTGGATTTCTACCAAACGACGTGCTAAGCTTGCTGATGCTGCTCTTTTTAGCACCCGCGCACGGATTTGTGCGAAAACGCGTTTTAAGCATGCACATGCATCTTTTGGTAGACGCGGATGAAGTTTTCTGCAAAACCACAAGATGTGCATGCAAATGGTGCTTTTGGCAGAACGCGCACGTGGATTTCTACCAAACGACGTGCTAAGCATGCCGATGCTGCTCTTTTAGCACCCGCGCACGCATTTGTGCGAAAACGCGTTTTAAGCATGCACATGCATCTTTGGTAGACGCGGATGAAGTTTCCTGCAAAACCACAAGATGTGCATGCAAATGGTGCTTTTGGCAGAACGTGCACGTGGATTTCTACCAAACGACGTGCTAAGCATGCCGATGCTGCTCTTTTTAGCACCCGCGCACGCATTTGTGCGAAAACGCGTTTTTAAGCATGCACATGCATCTTTGGTAGACGCGGATGAAGTTTTCTGCAAAACCACAAGATGTGCATGCAAATGGTGCTTTTTGCAGAACGCGCACGTGGATTTCTACCAAACGACGTGCTAAGCATGCCGATGCTGCTCTTTTAGCACCCGCGCACGCATTTGTGCGAAACGCGTTTTAAGCATGCACATGCATCTTTTGGTAGACGCGGATGAAGTTTTCTGCAAAACCACAAGATGTGCATGCAAATGGTGCTTTTTGCAGAACGCGCACGTGGATTTCTACCAAACGACGTTCTAAGCATGCCGATGCTGCTCTTTTTAGCACCCGCGCACGCATTTGTGTGAAAACGCGTTTTAAGCATGCACATGCATCTTTTGGTAGACGCGGATGAAGTTTCTGCAAAACCACAATATGTGCATGCAAATGGTGCTTTTTGCAGAACGCGCACGTGGATTTCTACCAAACGACGTGCTAAGCTTGCCGATGCTGCTCTTTTTAGCACCCGCGCACGGATTTGTGCGAAAACACGTTTTAAGCATGCACATGCATCTTTTGGTAGACGCGGATGAAGTTTTCTGCAAAACCACAAGATGTGCATGCAAATGGTGCTTTTGGCAGAACGCGCACGTGGATTTCTACCAAACGACGTGCTAAGCATGTCGATGCTGCTCTTTTTAGCACCCGCGCACGCATTTGTGCGAAAACGCGTTTTAAGCATGCCCATGCATCTTTTGGTAGACGCGGATGAAGTTTTCTGCAAAACCACAAGACGTGCATGCAAATGGTGCTTTTTTCAGAACGCGCACGTGGATTTCTACCAAACGACGTGCTAAGCATGCCGATGCTGCTCTTTTTAGCACCCGCGCACGGATTTGTGCGAAAACGCGTTTTAAGCATGCACATGCATCTTTTGGTAGACGCGGATGAAGTTTTCTGCAAAACCACAAGATGTGCATGCAAATGGTGCTTTTGGCAGAACGCGCACGTGGATTTCTGCCAAACGACGTGCTAAGCATGCCGATGCTGCTCTTTTTAGCACCCGCGCACGCATTTGTGCGAAAACGCGTTTTAAGCATGCACATGCATCTTTTGGTAGACGCGGATGAAGTTTTCTGCAAAACCACAAGATGTGCATGCAAATGGTGCTTTTTGCAGAACGCGCACGTGGATTTCTACCAAACGACGTGCTAAGCTTGCCGATGCTGCTCTTTTTAGCACCCGCGCACAGATTTGTGCGAAAACGCGTTTTAAGCATGCACATGCATCTTTGGTAGACGCGCATGAAGTTTTCTGCAAAACCACAAGATGTGCATGCAAATGGTGCTTTTGGCAGAACGCGCACGTGGATTTCTACCAAACGACGTGCTAAGCATGCCGATGCTGCTCTTTTTAGCACCCGCGCACGCATTTGTGCGAAAACGCGTTTTAAGCATGCCGATGCATCTTTTGGTAGACGCGGATGAAGTTTCTGCAAAACCACAAGACGTGCATGCAAATGGTGCTTTTTGCAGAACGCGCACGTGGATTTCTACCAAACGACGTGCTAAGCATGCCGATGCTGCTCTTTTTAGCACCCGCGCACGGATTTGTGCGAAAACGCGTTTTAAGCATGCACATGCATCTTTTGGTAGACGCGGATGAAGTTTTCTGCAAAACCACAAGATGTGCATGCAAATGGTGCTTTTGGCAGAACGCGCACGTGGATTTCTACCAAACGACGTGCTAAGCATGCCGATGCTGCTCTTTTTAGCACCCGCGCACGCATTTGTGCGAAAACGCGTTTTAAGCATGCACATGCATCTTTTGGTAGACGCGGATGAAGTTTTCTGCAAAACCACAAGATGTGCATGCAAATGGTGCTTTTTGCAGAACGCGCACGTGGATTTCTACCAAACGACGTGCTAAGCATGCCGATGCTGCTATTTTTAGCACCCGCGCACGCATTTGTGCGAAAACGCGTTTTAAGCATGCACATGCATCTTTTGGTAGACGCGGATGAAGTTTTCTGCAAAACCACAAGATGTGCATGCAAATGGTGCTTTTTGCAGAACGCGCACGTGAATTTCTACCAAATGACGTGCTAAGCATGCCGATGCTGCTCTTTTTAGCACCCGCGCACGCATTTGTGCGAAAACGCGTTTTAAGCATGCACATGCATCTTTTGGTAGACGCGGATGAAGTTTTCTGCAAAACCACAAGATGTGCATGCAAATGGTGCTTTTTGCAGAACGCGCACGTGGATTTCTACCAAACGACGTGCTAAGCTTGCTGATGCTGCTCTTTTTAGCACCCGCGCACGGATTTGTGCGAAAACGCGTTTTAAGCATGCACATGCATCTTTTGGTAGACGCGGATGAAGTTTTCTGCAAAACCACAAGATGTGCATGCAAATGGTGCTTTTGGCAGAACGCGCACGTGGATTTCTACCAAACGACGTGCTAAGCATGCCGATGCTGCTCTTTTTAGCACCCGCGCACGCATTTGTGCGAAAACGCGTTTTAAGCATGCACATGCATCTTTTGGTAGACGCGGATGAAGTTTCCTGCAAAACCACAAGATGTGCATGCAAATGGTGCTTTTGGCAGAACGTGCACGTGGATTTCTACCAAACGACGTGCTAAGCATGCCGATGCTGCTCTTTTTAGCACCCGCGCACGCATTTGTGCGAAAACGCGTTTTAAGCATGCACATGCATCTTTTGGTAGACGCGGATGAAGTTTTCTGCAAAACCACAAGATGTGCATGCAAATGGTGCTTTTTGCAGAACGCGCACGTGGATTTCTACCAAACGACGTGCTAAGCATGCCGATGCTGCTCTTTTTAGCACCCGCGCACGCATTTGTGCGAAAACGCGTTTTAAGCATGCACATGCATCTTTTGGTAGACGCGGATGAAGTTTTCTGCAAAACCACAAGATGTGCATGCAAATGGCGCTTTTTGCAGAACGCGCACGTGGATTTCTACCAAACGACGTGCTAAGCTTGCTGATGCTGTTCTTTTTAGCACCCGCGCACGGATTTGTGCGAAAACGCGTTTTAAGCATGCACATGCATCTTTTGGTAGACGCGGATGAAGTTTTCTGCAAAACCACAAGATGTGCATGCAAATGGTGCTTTTGGCAGAACGCGCACGTGGATTTCTACCAAACGACGTGCTAAGCATGCCGATGCTGCTCTTTTTAGCACCCGCGCACGCATTTGTGCGAAAACGCGTTTTAAGCATGCACATGCATCTTTTGGTAGACGCGGATGAAGTTTTCTGCAAAACCACAAGATGTGCATGCAAATGGTGCTTTTTGCAGAACGCGCTCGTGGATTTCTACCAAACGACGTGCTAAGCATGCCGATGCTGCTCTTTTTAGCACCCGCGCACGCATTTGTGCGAAAACGCCTTTTAAGCATGCACATGCATCTTTTGGTAGACGCGGTTGAAGTTTTCTGCAAAACCACAAGATGTGCATGCAAATGGTGCTTTTTGCAGAACGCGCACGTGGATTTCTACCAAACGACGTGCTAAGCATGCCGATGCTGCTCTTTTTAGCACCCGCGCACGGATTTGTGCGAAAACGCGTTTTAAGCATGCACATGCATCTTTTGGTAGACGCGGATGAAGTTTTCTGCAAAACCACAAGATGTGCATAGAAATGGTGCTTTTGGCAGAACGCGCACGTGGATTTCCACCAAACGACGTGCTAAGCATGCCGATGCTGCTCTTTTTAGCACCCGCGCACGGATTTGTGCGAAAACGCGTTTTAAGCATGCACATGCATCTTTTGGTAGACGCGGATGAAGTTTTCTGCAAAACCACAAGATGTGCATGCAAATGGTGCTTTTGGCAGAACGCGCACGTGGATTTCTACCAAACGACGTGCTAAGCATGCCGATGCTGCTCTTTTTAGCACCCGCGCACGCATTTGTGCGAAAACGCGTTTTAACCATGCACATGCATCTTTTGGTAGACGCGGATGAAGTTTTCTGCAAAACCACAAGATGTGCATGCAAATGGTGCTTTTTGCAGAACGCGCTCGTGGATTTCTACCAAACGACGTGCTAAGCATGCCGATGCTGCTATTTTTAGCACCCGCGCACGCATTTGTGCGAAAACGCGTTTTAAGCATGCACATGCATCTTTTGGTAGACGCGGATGAAGTTGTCTGCAAAACCACAAGATGTGCATGCAAATGGTGCTTTTTGCAGAACGCGCACGTGGATTTCTACCAAACGACGTGCTAAGCATGCCGATGCTGCTCTTTTTAGCACCCGCGCACGCATTTGTGCGAAAACGCGTTTTAAGCATGCACATGCATCTTTTGGTAGACGCGGATGAAGTTTTCTGCAAAACCACAAGATGTGCATGCAAATGGTGCTTTTTGCAGAACGCGCTCGTGGATTTCTACCAAACGACGTGCTAAGCATGCCGATGCTGCTCTTTTTAGCACCCGCGCACGCATTTGTGCGAAAACGCGTTTTAAGCATGCACATGCATCTTTTGGTAGACGCGGATGAAGTTTTCTGCAAAACCACAAGATGTGCATGCAAATGGTCCTTTTTGCAGAACGCGCACGTGGATTTCTACCAAACGACGTGCTAAGCATGCCGATGCTGCTATTTTTAGCACCCGCGCACGCATTTGTGCGAAAACGCGTTTTAAGCATGCACATGCATCTTTTGGTAGACGCGCATGAAGTTTTCTGCAAAACCACAAGATGTGCATGCAAATGGTGCTTTTTGCAGAACGCGCACGTGGATTTCTACCAAACGACGTGCTAAGCATGCCGATGCTGCTCTTTTGAGCACCCGCGCACGCATTTGTGCGAAAACGCGTTTTAAGCATGCACATGCATCTTTTGGTAGACGCGGATGAAGGTTTCTGCAAAACCACAAGATGTGCATGCAAATGGTGCTTTTTGCAGAACGCGCACGTGGATTTCTACCAAACAACGTGCTAAGCATGCCGATGCTGCTCTTTTTAGCACCCGCGCACGCATTTGTGCGAAAACGCGTTTTAAGCATACACATGCATCTTTTCGTAGACGCGGATGAAGTTTTCTGCAAAACCACAAGATGTGCATGCAAATGGTGCTTTTTGCAGAACGCGCACGTGGATTTCTACCAAACGACGTGCTAAGCATGCCGATGCTGCTCTTTTTAGCACCCGCGCACGGATTTGTGCGAAAACGCGTTTTAAGCATGCACATGCATCTTTTGGTAGACGCGGATGAAGTTTTCTGCAAAACCACAAGATGTGCATGCAAATGGTGCTTTTGGCAGAACGCGCACGTGGATGTCTATCAAACGACGTGCTAAGCATGCCGATGCTGCTCTTTTTAGCACCCGCGCACGCATTTGTGCGAAAACGCGTTTTAAGCATGCACATGCATCTTTTGGTAGACGCGGATGAAGTTTTCTGCAAAACCACAAGACGTGCATGCAAATGGTGCTTTTTGCAGAACGCGCACGTGGATTTCTACCAAACGACGTGCTAAGCATGCCGATGCTGCTCTTTTTAGCACCCGCGCACGGATTTGTGCGAAAACGCGTTTTAAGCATGCACATGCATCTTTTGGTAGACGCGGATGAAGTTTTCTGCAAAACCACAACATGTGCATGCAAATGGTGCTTTTGGCAGAACGCGCACGTGGATTTCTGCCAAACGACGTGCTAAGCATGCCGATGCTGCTCTTTTTAGCACCCGCGCACGCATTTGTGCGAAAACGCGTTTTAAGCATGCACATGCATCTTTTGGTAGACGCGGATGAAGTTTTCTGCAAAATCACAAGATGTGCATGCAAATGGTGCTTTTTGCAGAACGCGCACGTGGATTTCTACCAAACGACGTGCTAAGCTTGCCGATGCTGCTCTTTTTAGCACCCGCGCACGGATTTGTGCGAAAACGCGTTTTAAGCATGCACATGCATCTTTTGGTAGACGCGGATGAAGTTTTCTGCAAAACCACAAGATGTGCATGCAAATGGTGCTTTTGGCAGAACGCGCACGTGGATTTCTACCAAACGACGTGCTAAGCATGCCGATGCTGCTCTTTTTAGCACCCGCGCACGCATTTGTGCGAAAACGCGTTTTAAGCATGCCCATGCATCTTTTGGTAGACGCGGATGAAGTTTTCTGCAAAACCACAAGACGTGCATGCAAATGGTGCTTTTTGCAGAACGCGCACGTGGATTTCTACCAAACGACGTGCTAAGCATGCCGATGCTGCTCTTTTTAGCACCCGCGCACGGATTTGTGCGAAAACGCGTTTTAAGCATGCACATGCATCTTTTGGTAGACGCGGATGAAGTTTTCTGCAAAACCACAAGACGTGCATGCAAATGGTGCTTTTGGCAGAACGCGCACGTGGATTTCTACCAAACGACGTGCTAAGCATGCCGATGCTGCTCTTTTTAGCACCCGCGCACGCATTTGTGCGAAAACGCGTTTTAAGCATGCACATGCATCTTTTGGTAGACGCGGATGAAGTTTTCTGCAAAACCACAAGATGTGCATGCAAATGGTGCTTTTTGCAGAACGCGCACGTGGATTTCTACCAAACGACGTGCTAAGCATGCCGATGCTGCTCTTTTTAGCACCCGCGCACGGATTTGTGCGAAAACGCGTTTTAAGCATGCACATGCATCTTTTGGTAGACGCGGATGAAGTTTTCTGCAAAACCACAAGATGTGCATGCAAATGGTGCTTTTGGCAGAACGTGCACGTGGATTTCTACCAAACGACGTGCTAAGCATGCCGATGCTGCTCTTTTTAGCACCCGCGCACGCATTTGTGCGAAAACGCGTTTTAAGCATGCACATGCATCTTTTGGTAGACGCGGATGAAGTTTTCTGCAAAACCACAAGATGTGCATGCAAATGGTGCTTTTTGCAGAACGCGCACGTGGATTTCTACCAAACGACGTGCTAAGCATGCCGATGCTGCTCTTTTTAGCACCCGCGCACGCATTTGTGCGAAAACGCGTTTTAAGCATGCACATGCATCTTTTGGTAGACGCGGATGAAGTTTTCTGCAAAACCACAAGATGTGCATGCAAATGGTGCTTTTGGCAGAACGCGCACGTGGATTTCTACCAAACGACGTGCTAAGCATGCCGATGCTGCTCTTTTTAGCACCCGCGCACGCATTTGTGCGAAAACGCGTTTTAAGCATGCACATGCATCTTTTGGTAGACGCGGATGAAGTTTTCTGCAAAACCACAAGATGTGCATGCAAATGGTGCTTTTTGCAGAACGCGCACGTGGATTTCTACCAAACAACGTGCTAAGCATGCCGATGCTGCTCTTTTTAGCACCCGCGCACGCATTTGTGCGGAAACGCGTTTTAAGCATGCACATGCATCTTTTGGTAGACGCGGATGAAGTTTTCTGCAAAATCACAAGATGTGCATGCAAATGGTGCTTTTTGCAGAACGCGCACGTGGATTTCTACCAAACGACGTGCTAAGCTTGCCGATGCTGCTCTTTTTAGCACCCGCGCACGGATTTGTGCGAAAACGCGTTTTAAGCATGCACATGCATCTTTTGGTAGACGCGGATGAAGTTTTCTGCAAAACCACAAGATGTGCATGCAAATGGTGCTTTTGGCAGAACGCGCACGTGGATTTCTACCAAACGACGTGCTAAGCATGCCGATGCTGCTCTTTTTAGCACCCGCGCACGCATTTGTGCGAAAACGCGTTTTAAGCATGCCCATGCATCTTTTGGTAGACGCGGATGAAGTTTTCTGCAAAACCACAAGACGTGCATGCAAATGGTGCTTTTTGCAGAACGCGCACGTGGATTTCTACCAAACGACGTGCTAAGCATGCCGATGCTGCTCTTTTTAGCACCCGCGCACGGATTTGTGCGAAAACGCGTTTTAAGCATGCACATGCATCTTTTGGTAGACGCGGATGAAGTTTTCTGCAAAACCACAAGATGTGCATGCAAATGGTGCTTTTGGCAGAACGCGCACGTGGATTTCTACCGAACGACGTGCTAAGCATGCCGATGCTGCTCTTTTTAGCACCCGCGCACGCATTTGTGCGAAAACGCGTTTTAAGCATGCACATGCATCTTTTGGTAGACGCGGATGAAGTTTTCTGCAAAACCACAAGATGTGCATGCAAATGGTGCTTTTTGCAGAACGCGCACGTGGATTTCTACGAAACGACGTGCTAAGCATGCCGATGCTGCTATTTTTAGCACCCGCGCACGCATTTGTGCGAAAACGAGTTTTAAGCATGCACATGCATCTTTTGGTAGACGCGGATGAAGTTTTCTGCAAAACCACAAGATGTGCATGAAAATGGTGCTTTTTGCAGAACGCGCACGTGGATTTCTACCAAACGACGTGCTAAGCTTGCTGATGCTGCTTTTTTTAGCACCCGCGCACGGATTTGTGCGAAAACGCGTTTTAAGCATGCACATGCATCTTTTGGTAGACGCGGATGAAGTTTTCTGCAAAACCACAAGATGTGCATGCAAATGGTGCTTTTGGCAGAACGCGCACGTGGATTTCTACCAAACGACGTGCTAAGCATGCCGATGCTGCTCTTTTTAGCACCCGCGCACGCATTTGTGCGAAAACGCGTTTTAAGCATGCACATGCATATTTGGTAGACGCGGATGAAGTTTTCTGCAAAACCACAAGATGTGCATGCAAATGGTGCTTTTTGCAGAACGCGCACGTGGATTTCTACCAAACGACGTGCTAAGCATGCCGATGCTGCTCTTTTTAGCACCCGCGCACGGATTTGTGCGAAAACGCGTTTTAAGCATGCACATGCATCTTTTGGTAGACGCGGATGAAGTTTTCTGCAAAACCACAAGATGTGCATGCAAATGGTGCTTTTGGCAGAACGCGCACGTGGATTTCTACCAAACGACGTGCTAAGCATGCCGATGCTGCTCTTTTTAGCACCCGCGCACGCATTTGTGCGAAAACGCGTTTTAAGCATGCACATGCATCTTTTGGTAGACGCGGATGAAGTTTTCTGCCAAACCACAAGATGTGCATGCAAATGGTGCTTTTTGCAGAACGCGCTCGTGGATTTCTACCAAACGACGTGCTAAGCATGCCGATGCTGCTCTTTTTAGCACCCGCGCACGCATTTGTGCGAAAATGCGTTTTAAGCATGCACATGCATCTTTTGGTAGACGCGGATGAAGTTTTCTGCAAAACCACAAGATGTGCATGCAAATGGTGCTTTTTGCAGAACGCGCTCGTGGATTTCTACCAAACGACGTGCTAAGCATGCCGATGCTGCTCTTTTTAGCACCCGCGCACGCATTTGTGCGAAAACGCGTTTTAAGCATGCACATGCATCTTTTGGTAGACGCGGATGAAGTTTTCTGCAAAACCACAAGATGTGCATGCAAATGGTGCTTTTTGCAGAACGCGCACGTGGATTTCTACCAAACGACGTGCTAAGCATGCCGATGCTGCTCTTTTTAGCACCCGCGCACGGATTTGTGCGAAAACGCGTTTTAAGCATGCACATGCATCTTTTGGTAGACGCGGATGAAGTTTTCTGCAAAACCACAAGATGTGCATGCAAATGGTGCTTTTGGCAGAACGCGCACGTGGATTTCTACCAAACGACGTGCTAAGCATGCCGATGCTGCTCTTTTTAGCACCCGCGCACGCATTTGTGCGAAAACGCGTTTTAAGCATGCACATGCATCTTTTGGTAGACGCGGATGAAGTTTTCTGCAAAACCACAAGATGTGCATGCAAATGGTGCTTTTTGCAGAACGCGCACGTGGATTTCTACCAAACGACGTGCTAAGCATGCCGATGCTGCTCTTTTTAGCACCCGCGCACGCATTTGTGCGAAAACGCGTTTTAAGCATGCACATGCATCTTTTGGTAGACGCGGATGAAGTTTTCTGCAAAACCACAAGATGTGCATGCAAATGGTGCTTTTTGCAGAACGCGCACGTGGATTTCTACCAAACGACGTGCTAAGCTTGCCGGTGCTGCTCTTTTTAGCATCCGCGTACGGATTTGTGCGAAAACGCGTTTTAAGCACGCACATGCATCTTTTGGTAGACGCGGATGAAGTTTTCTGCAAAACCACAAGATGTGCATGCAAATGGTGCTTTTGGCAGAACGCGCACGTGGATTTCTACCAAACGACGTGCTAAGCATGCCGATGCTGCTCTTTTTAGCACCCGCGCACGCATTTGTGCGAAAACGCGTTTTAAGCATGCACATGCATCTTTTGGTAGACGCGGATGAAGTTTTCTGCAAAACCACAAGATGTGCATGCAAATGGTGCTTTTTGCAGAACGCGCACGTGGATTTCTACCAAACGACGTGCTAAGCATGCCGATGCTGCTCTTTTTAGCACCCGCGCACGGATTTGTGCGAAAACGCGTTTTAAGCATGCACATGCATCTTTTGGTAGACGCGGATGAAGTTTTCTGCAAAACCACAAGATGTGCATGCAAATGGTGCTTTTGGCAGAACGCGCACGTGGATTTCTACCAAACGACGTGTAAGCATGCCGATGCTGCTCTTTTTAGCACCCGCGCACGCATTTGTGCGAAAACGCGTTTTAAGCATGCACATGCATCTTTTGGTAGACGCGGATGAAGTTTTCTGCAAAACCACAAGATGTGCATGCAAGTGGTGCTTTTTGCAGAACGCGCACGTGGATTTCTACTAAACGACGTGCTAAGCATGCCGATGCTGCTATTTTTAGCACCCGCGCACGCATTTGTGCGAAAACGCGTTTTAAGCATGCACATGCATCTTTTGGTAGACGCGGATGAAGTTTTCTGCAAAACCACAAGATGTGCATGCAAATGGTGCTTATTGCAGAACGCGCACGTGGATTTCTACCAAACGACGTGCTAAGCATGCCGATGCTGCTCTTTTTAGCACCCGCGCACGCATTTGTGCGAAAACGCGTTTTAAGCATGCACATGCATCTTTTGGTAGACGCGGATGAAGTTTTCTGCAAAACCACAAGATGTGCATGCAAATGGTGCTTCTTGCAGAACGCGCACGTGGATTTCTACCAAACGACGTGCTAAGCATGCCGATGCTGCTCTTTTTAGCTCCCGCGCACGCATTTGTGCGAAAACGCGTTTTAAGCATGCACATGCATCTTTTGGTAGACGCGGATGAAGTTTTCTGCAAAACCACAAGATGTGCATGCAAATGGTGCTTTTTGCAGAACGCGCACGTGGATTTCTACCAAACGACGTGCTAAGCATGCCGATGCTGCTCTTTTTAGCACCCGCGCACGGATTTTTGCGAAAACGCGTTTTAAGCATGCACATGCATCTTTTGGTAGACGCGGATGAAGTTTTCTGCAAAACCACAAGATGTGCATGCAAATGGTGCTTTTGGCAGAACGCGCACGTGGATTTCTACCAAACGACGTGCTAAATGCCGATGCTGCTCTTTTTAGCACCCGCGCACGCATTTGTGCGAAAACGCGTTTTAAGCATGCACATGCATCTTTTGGTAGACGCGGATGAAGTTTTCTGCAAAACCACAAGATGTGCATGCAAATGGTGCTTTTTGCAGAACGCGCACGTGGATTTCTACCAAACGACGGGCTAAGCATGCCGATGCTGCTCTTTTTAGCACCCGCGCACGGATTTGTGCGAAAACGCGTTTTAAGCATGCACATGCATCTTTTGGTAGACGCGGATGAAGTTTTCTGCAAAACCACAAGATGTGCATGCAAATGGTGCTTTTGGCAGAACGCGCACGTGGATTTCTACCAAACGACGTGCTAAGCATGCCGATGCTGCTCTTTTTAGCACCCGCGCACGCATTTGTGCGAAAACGCGTTTTAAGCATGCACATGCATCTTTTCGTAGACGCGGATGAAGTTTTCTGCAAAACCACAAGATGTGCATGCAAATGGTGCTTTTTGCAGAACGCGCACGTGGATTTCTACCAAACGACGTGCTAAGCATGCCGATGCTGCTCTTTTTAGCACCCGCGCACGGATTTGTGCGAAAACGCGTTTTAAGCATGCACATGCATCTTTTGGTAGACGCGGATGAAGTTTTCTGCAAAACCACAAGATGTGCATGCAAATGGTGCTTTTGGCAGAACGCGCACGTGGATTTCTACCAAACGACGTGCTAAGCATGCCGATGCTGCTCTTTTTAGCACCCGCGCACGGATTTGTGCGAAAACGCGTTTTAAGCATGCACATGCATCTTTTGGTAGACGCGGATGAAGTTTTCTGCAAAACCACAAGATGTGCATGCAAATGGTGCTTTTGGCAGAACGCGCACGTGGATGTCTATCAAACGACGTGCTAAGCATGCCGATGCTGCTCTTTTTAGCACCCGCGCACGCATTTGTGCGAAAAAGCGTTTTAAGCATGCACATGCATCTTTTGGTAGACGCGGATGAAGTTTTCTGCAAAACCACAATATGTGCATGCAAATGGTGCTTTTTGCAGAACGCGCACGTGGATTTCTACCAAACGACGTGCTAAGCATGCCGATGCTGCTCTTTTTAGCACCCGCGCACGGATTTGTGCGAAAACGCGTTTTAAGCATGCACATGCATCTTTTGGTAGACGCGGATGAAGTTTTCTGCAAAACCACAAGATGTGCATGCAAATGGTGCTTTTGGCAGAACGCGCACGTGGATTTCTACCAAACGACGTGCTAAGCATGCCGATGCTGCTCTTTTTAGCACCCGCGCACGCATTTGTGCGAAAACGCGTTTTAAGCATGCACATGCATCTTTTGGTAGACGCGGATGAAGTTTTCTGCAAAACCACAAGATGTGCATGCAAATGGTGCTTTATGCAGAACGCGCTCGTGGATTTCTACCAAACGACGTGCTAAGCATGCCGATGCTGCTCTTTTTAGCACCCGCACACGCATTTGTGCGAAAACGCGTTTTAAGCATGCACATGCATCTTTTGGTAGACGCGGATGAAGTTTTCTGCAAAACCACAAGATGTGCATGCAAATGGTGCTTTTTGCAGAACGCGCACGTGGATTTCTACCAAACGACGTGCTAAGCATGCCGATGCTGCTCTTTTTAGCACCCGCGCACGGATTTGTGCGAAAACGCGTTTTAAGCATGCACATGCATCTTTTGGTAGACGCGGATGAAGTTTTCTGCAAAACCACAACATGTGCATGCAAATGGTGCTTTTGGCAGAACGCGCACGTGGATTTCTACCAAACGACGTGCTAAGCATGCCGATGCTGCTCTTTTTAGCACCCGCGCACGCATTTGTGCGAAAATGCGTTTTAAGCATGCACATGCATCTTTTGGTTGACGCGGATGAAGTTTTCTGCAAAACCACGAGATGTGCATGCAAATGGTGCTTTTTGCAGAACGCGCTCGTGGATTTCTACCAAACGACGTGCTAAGCATGCCGATGCTGCTCTTTTTAGCACCCGCGCACGCATTTGTGCGAAAACGCGTTTTAAGCATGCACATGCATCTTTTGGTAGACGCGGATGAAGTTTTCTGCAAAACCACAAGATGTGCATGCAAATGGTGCTTTTTGCAGAACGCGCACGTGGATTTCTACCAAACGACGTGCTAAGCATGCCGATGCTGCTCTTTTTAGCACCCGCGCACGGATTTGTGCGAAAACGCGTTTTAAGCATGCACATGCATCTTTTGGTAGACGCGGATGAAGTTTTCTGCAAAACCACAAGATGTGCATGCAAATGGTGCTTTTGGCAGAACGCGCACGTGGATTTCTACCAAACGACGTGCAAAGCATGCCGATGCTGCTCTTTTTAGCACCCGCGCACGCATTTGTGCGAAAACGCGTTTTAAGCATGCACATGCATGTTTTGGTAGACGCGGATGAAGTTTTCTGCAAAACCACAAGATGTGCATGCAAATGGTGCTTTTTGCAGAACGCGCACGTGGATTTCTACCAAACGACGTGCTAAGCATGCCGATGCTGCTCTTTTTAGCACCCGCGCACGCATTTGTGCGAAAACGCGTTTTAAGCATGCACATGCATCTTTTGGTAGACGCGGATGAAGTTTTCTGCAAAACCACAAGATGTGCATGCAAATGGTGCTTTTTGCAGAACGCGCACGTGGATTTCTACCAAACGACGTGCTAAGCTTGCCGATGCTGCTCTTTTTAGCACCCGCGCACGGATTTGTGCGAAAACGCGTTTTAAGCACGCACATGCATCTTTTGGTAGACGCGGATGAAGTTTTCTGCAAAACCACAAGATGTGCATGCAAATGGTGCTTTTGGCAGAACGCGCACGTGGATTTCTACCAAACGACGTGCTAAGCATGCCGATGCTGCTCTTTTTAGCACCCGCGCACGCATTTGTGCGAAAACGCGTTTTAAGCATGCACATGCATCTTTTGGTAGACGCGGATGAAGTTTTCTGCAAAACCACAAGATGTGCATGCAAATGGTGCTTTTGGCAGAACGCGCACGTGGATTTCTACCAAACGACGTGCTAAGCATGCCGATGCTGCTCTTTTTAGCACCCGCGCACGCATTTGTGCGAAAATGCGTTTTAAGCATGCACATGCATCTTTTGGTTGACGCGGATGAAGTTTTCTGCAAAACCACGAGATGTGCATGCAAATGGTGCTTTTTGCAGAACGCGCTCGTGGATTTCTACCAAACGACGTGCTAAGCATGCCGATGCTGCTCTTTTTAGCACCCGCGCACGCATTTGTGCGAAAACGCGTTTTAAGCATGCACATGCATCTTTTGGTAGACGCGGATGAAGTTTTCTGCAAAACCACAAGATGTGCATGCAAATGGTGCTTTTGGCAGAACGCGCACGTGGATTTCTACCAAACGACGTGCTAAGCATGCCGATGCTGCTCTTTTTAGCACCCGCGCACGCATTTGTGCGAAAACGCGTTTTAAGCATGCACATGCATATTTGGTAGACGCGGATGAAGTTTTCTGCAAAACCACAAGATGTGCATGCAAATGGTGCTTTTTGCAGAACGCGCACGTGGATTTCTACCAAACGACGTGCTAAGCATGCCGATGCTGCTCTTTTTAGCACCCGCGCACGGATTTGTGCGAAAACGCGTTTTAAGCATGCACATGCATCTTTTGGTAGACGCGGATGAAGTTTTCTGCAAAACCACAAGATGTGCATGCAAATGGTGCTTTTGGCAGAACGCGCACGTGGATTTCTACCAAACGACGTGCTAAGCATGCCGATGCTGCTCTTTTTAGCACCCGCGCACGCATTTGTGCGAAAACGCGTTTTAAGCATGCACATGCATCTTTTGGTAGACGCGGATGAAGTTTTCTGCCAAACCACAAGATGTGCATGCAAATGGTGCTTTTTGCAGAACGCGCTCGTGGATTTCTACCAAACGACGTGCTAAGCATGCCGATGCTGCTCTTTTTAGCACCCGCGCACGCATTTGCGCGAAAATGCGTTTTAAGCATGCACATGCATCTTTTGGTAGACGCGGATGAAGTTTTCTGCAAAACCACAAGATGTGCATGCAAATGGTGCTTTTTGCAGAACGCGCTCGTGGATTTCTACCAAACGACGTGCTAAGCATGCCGATGCTGCTCTTTTTAGCACCCGCGCACGCATTTGTGCGAAAACGCGTTTTAAGCATGCACATGCATCTTTTGGTAGACGCGGATGAAGTTTTCTGCAAAACCACAAGATGTGCATGCAAATGGTGCTTTTTGCAGAACGCGCACGTGGATTTCTACCAAACGACGTGCTAAGCATGCCGATGCTGCTCTTTTTAGCACCCGCGCACGGATTTGTGCGAAAACGCGTTTTAAGCATGCACATGCATCTTTTGGTAGACGCGGATGAAGTTTTCTGCAAAACCACAAGATGTGCATGCAAATGGTGCTTTTGGCAGAACGCGCACGTGGATTTCTACCAAACGACGTGCTAAGCATGCCGATGCTGCTCTTTTTAGCACCCGCGCACGCATTTGTGCGAAAACGCGTTTTAAGCATGCACATGCATCTTTTGGTAGACGCGGATGAAGTTTTCTGCAAAACCACAAGATGTGCATGCAAATGGTGCTTTTTGCAGAACGCGCACGTGGATTTCTACCAAACGACGTGCTAAGCATGCCGATGCTGCTCTTTTTAGCACCCGCGCACGCATTTGTGCGAAAACGCGTTTTAAGCATGCACATGCATCTTTTGGTAGACGCGGATGAAGTTTTCTGCAAAACCACAAGATGTGCATGCAAATGGTGCTTTTTGCAGAACGCGCACGTGGATTTCTACCAAACGACGTGCTAAGCTTGCCGGTGCTGCTCTTTTTAGCATCCGCGTACGGATTTGTGCGAAAACGCGTTTTAAGCACGCACATGCATCTTTTGGTAGACGCGGATGAAGTTTTCTGCAAAACCACAAGATGTGCATGCAAATGGTGCTTTTGGCAGAACGCGCACGTGGATTTCTACCAAACGACGTGCTAAGCATGCCGATGCTGCTCTTTTTAGCACCCGCGCACGCATTTGTGCGAAAACGCGTTTTAAGCATGCACATGCATCTTTTGGTAGACGCGGATGAAGTTTTCTGCAAAACCACAAGATGTGCATGCAAATGGTGCTTTTTGCAGAACGCGCACGTGGATTTCTACCAAACGACGTGCTAAGCATGCCGATGCTGCTCTTTTTAGCACCCGCGCACGGATTTGTGCGAAAACGCGTTTTAAGCATGCACATGCATCTTTTGGTAGACGCGGATGAAGTTTTCTGCAAAACCACAAGATGTGCATGCAAATGGTGCTTTTGGCAGAACGCGCACGTGGATTTCTACCAAACGACGTGTAAGCATGCCGATGCTGCTCTTTTTAGCACCCGCGCACGCATTTGTGCGAAAACGCGTTTTAAGCATGCACATGCATCTTTTGGTAGACGCGGATGAAGTTTTCTGCAAAACCACAAGATGTGCATGCAAGTGGTGCTTTTTGCAGAACGCGCACGTGGATTTCTACTAAACGACGTGCTAAGCATGCCGATGCTGCTATTTTTAGCACCCGCGCACGCATTTGTGCGAAAACGCGTTTTAAGCATGCACATGCATCTTTTGGTAGACGCGGATGAAGTTTTCTGCAAAACCACAAGATGTGCATGCAAATGGTGCTTATTGCAGAACGCGCACGTGGATTTCTACCAAACGACGTGCTAAGCATGCCGATGCTGCTCTTTTTAGCACCCGCGCACGCATTTGTGCGAAAACGCGTTTTAAGCATGCACATGCATCTTTTGGTAGACGCGGATGAAGTTTTCTGCAAAACCACAAGATGTGCATGCAAATGGTGCTTCTTGCAGAACGCGCACGTGGATTTCTACCAAACGACGTGCTAAGCATGCCGATGCTGCTCTTTTTAGCACCCGCGCACGCATTTGTGCGAAAACGCGTTTTAAGCATGCACATGCATCTTTTGGTAGACGCGGATGAAGTTTTCTGCAAAACCACAAGATGTGCATGCAAATGGTGCTTTTTGCAGAACGCGCACGTGGATTTCTACCAAACGACGTGCTAAGCATGCCGATGCTGCTCTTTTTAGCACCCGCGTACGGATTTTTGCGAAAACGCGTTTTAAGCATGCACATGCATCTTTTGGTAGACGCGGATGAAGTTTTCTGCAAAACCACAAGATGTGCATGCAAATGGTGCTTTTGGCAGAACGCGCACGTGGATTTCTACCAAACGACGTGCTAAATGCCGATGCTGCTCTTTTTAGCACCCGCGCACGCATTTGTGCGAAAACGCGTTTTAAGCATGCACATGCATCTTTTGGTAGACGCGGATGAAGTTTTCTGCAAAACCACAAGATGTGCATGCAAATGGTGCTTTTTGCAGAACGCGCACGTGGATTTCTACCAAACGACGGGCTAAGCATGCCGATGCTGCTCTTTTTAGCACCCGCGCACGGATTTGTGCGAAAACGCGTTTTAAGCATGCACATGCATCTTTTGGTAGACGCGGATGAAGTTTTCTGCAAAACCACAAGATGTGCATGCAAATGGTGCTTTTGGCAGAACGCGCACGTGGATTTCTACCAAACGACGTGCTAAGCATGCCGATGCTGCTCTTTTTAGCACCCGCGCACGCATTTGTGCGAAAACGCGTTTTAAGCATGCACATGCATCTTTTGGTAGACGCGGATGAAGTTTTCTGCAAAACCACAAGATGTGCATGCAAATGGTGCTTTTTGCAGAACGCGCACGTGGATTTCTACCAAACGACGTGCTAAGCATGCCGATGCTGCTCTTTTTAGCACCCGCGCACGGATTTGTGCGAAAACGCGTTTTAAGCATGCACATGCATCTTTTGGTAGACGCGGATGAAGTTTTCTGCAAAACCACAAGATGTGCATGCAAATGGTGCTTTTGGCAGAACGCGCACGTGGATTTCTACCAAACGACGTGCTAAGCATGCCGATGCTGCTCTTTTTAGCACCCGCGCACGGATTTGTGCGAAAACGCGTTTTAAGCATGCACATGCATCTTTTGGTAGACGCGGATGAAGTTTTCTGCAAAACCACAAGATGTGCATGCAAATGGTGCTTTTGGCAGAACGCGCACGTGGATGTCTATCAAACGACGTGCTAAGCATGCCGATGCTGCTCTTTTTAGCACCCGCGCACGCATTTGTGCGAAAAAGCGTTTTAAGCATGCACATGCATCTTTTGGTAGACGCGGATGAAGTTTTCTGCAAAACCACAATATGTGCATGCAAATGGTGCTTTTTGCAGAACGCGCACGTGGATTTCTACCAAACGACGTGCTAAGCATGCCGATGCTGCTCTTTTTAGCACCCGCGCACGGATTTGTGCGAAAACGCGTTTTAAGCATGCACATGCATCTTTTGGTAGACGCGGATGAAGTTTTCTGCAAAACCACAAGATGTGCATGCAAATGGTGCTTTTGGCAGAACGCGCACGTGGATTTCTACCAAACGACGTGCTAAGCATGCCGATGCTGCTCTTTTTAGCACCCGCGCACGCATTTGTGCGAAAACGCGTTTTAAGCATGCACATGCATCTTTTGGTAGACGCGGATGAAGTTTTCTGCAAAACCACAAGATGTGCATGCAAATGGTGCTTTATGCAGAACGCGCTCGTGGATTTCTACCAAACGACGTGCTAAGCATGCCGATGCTGCTCTTTTTAGCACCCGCACACGCATTTGTGCGAAAACGCGTTTTAAGCATGCACATGCATCTTTTGGTAGACGCGGATGAAGTTTTCTGCAAAACCACAAGATGTGCATGCAAATGGTGCTTTTTGCAGAACGCGCACGTGGATTTCTACCAAACGACGTGCTAAGCATGCCGATGCTGCTCTTTTTAGCACCCGCGCACGGATTTGTGCGAAAACGCGTTTTAAGCATGCACATGCATCTTTTGGTAGACGCGGATGAAGTTTTCTGCAAAACCACAACATGTGCATGCAAATGGTGCTTTTGGCAGAACGCGCACGTGGATTTCTACCAAACGACGTGCTAAGCATGCCGATGCTGCTCTTTTTAGCACCCGCGCACGCATTTGTGCGAAAATGCGTTTTAAGCATGCACATGCATCTTTTGGTTGACGCGGATGAAGTTTTCTGCAAAACCACGAGATGTGCATGCAAATGGTGCTTTTTGCAGAACGCGCTCGTGGATTTCTACCAAACGACGTGCTAAGCATGCCGATGCTGCTCTTTTTAGCACCCGCGCACGCATTTGTGCGAAAACGCGTTTTAAGCATGCACATGCATCTTTTGGTAGACGCGGATGAAGTTTTCTGCAAAACCACAAGATGTGCATGCAAATGGTGCTTTTTGCAGAACGCGCACGTGGATTTCTACCAAACGACGTGCTAAGCATGCCGATGCTGCTCTTTTTAGCACCCGCGCACGGATTTGTGCGAAAACGCGTTTTAAGCATGCACATGCATCTTTTGGTAGACGCGGATGAAGTTTTCTGCAAAACCACAAGATGTGCATGCAAATGGTGCTTTTGGCAGAACGCGCACGTGGATTTCTACCAAACGACGTGCTAAGCATGCCGATGCTGCTCTTTTTAGCACCCGCGCACGCATTTGTGCGAAAACGCGTTTTAAGCATGCACATGCATGTTTTGGTAGACGCGGATGAAGTTTTCTGCAAAACCACAAGATGTGCATGCAAATGGTGCTTTTTGCAGAACGCGCACGTGGATTTCTACCAAACGACGTGCTAAGCATGCCGATGCTGCTCTTTTTAGCACCCGCGCACGCATTTGTGCGAAAACGCGTTTTAAGCATGCACATGCATCTTTTGGTAGACGCGGATGAAGTTTTCTGCAAAACCACAAGATGTGCATGCAAATGGTGCTTTTTGCAGAACGCGCACGTGGATTTCTACCAAACGACGCGCTAAGCTTGCCGATGCTGCTCTTTTTAGCACCCGCGCACGGATTTGTGCGAAAACGCGTTTTAAGCACGCACATGCATCTTTTGGTAGACGCGGATGAAGTTTTCTGCAAAACCACAAGATGTGCATGCAAATGGTGCTTTTGGCAGAACGCGCACGTGGATTTCTACCAAACGACGTGCTAAGCATGCCGATGCTGCTCTTTTTAGCACCCGCGCACGCATTTGTGCGAAAACGCGTTTTAAGCATGCACATGCATGTTTTGGTAGACGCGGATGAAGTTTTCTGCAAAACCACAAGATGTGCATGCAAATGGTGCTTTTTGCAGAACGCGCACGTGGATTTCTACCAAACGACGTGCTAAGCATGCCGATGCTGCTCTTTTTAGCACCCGCGCACGCATTTGTGCGAAAACGCGTTTTAAGCATGCACATGCATCTTTTGGTAGACGCGGATGAAGTTTTCTGCAAAACCACAAGATGTGCATGCAAATGGTGCTTTTTGCAGAACGCGCACGTGGATTTCTACCAAACGACGTGCTAAGCTTGCCGATGCTGCTCTTTTTAGCACCCGCGCTCGGATTTGTGCGAAAACGCGTTTTAAGCACGCACATGCATCTTTTGGTAGACGCGGATGAAGTTTTCTGCAAAACCACAAGATGTGCATGCAAATGGTGCTTTTGGCAGAACGCGCACGTGGATTTCTACCAAACGACGTGCTAAGCATGCCGATGCTGCTCTTTTTAGCACCCGCGCACGCATTTGTGCGAAAACGCGTTTTAAGCATGCACATGCATCTTTTGGTAGACGCGGATGAAGTTTTCTGCAAAACCACAAGATGTGCATGCAAATGGTGCTTTTGGCAGAACGCGCACGTGGATTTCTACCAAACGACGTGCTAAGCATGCCGATGCTGCTCTTTTTAGCACCCGCGCACGCATTTGTGCGAAAACGCGTTTTAAGCATGCACATGCATCTTTTGGTAGACGCGGATGAAGTTTTCTGCAAAACCACAAGATGTGCATGCAAATGGTGCTTTTTGCAGAACGCGCTCGTGGATTTCTACCAAACGACGTGCTAAGCATGCCGATGCTGCTCTTTTTAGCACCCGCGCACGCATTTGTGCGAAAACGCCTTTTAAGCATGCACATGCATCTTTTGGTAGACGCGGTTGAAGTTTTCTGCAAAACCACAAGATGTGCATGCAAATGGTGCTTTTTGCAGAACGCGCACGTGGATTTCTACCAAACGACGTGCTAAGCATGCCGATGCTGCTCTTTTTAGCACCCGCGCACGGATTTGTGCGAAAACGCGTTTTAAGCATGCACATGCATCTTTTGGTAGACGCGGATGAAGTTTTCTGCAAAACCACAAGATGTGCATAGAAATGGTGCTTTTGGCAGAACGCGCACGTGGATTTCTACCAAACGACGTGCTAAGCATGCCGATGCTGCTCTTTTTAGCACCCGCGCACGGATTTGTGCGAAAACGCGTTTTAAGCATGCACATGCATCTTTTGGTAGACGCGGATGAAGTTTTCTGCAAAACCACAAGATGTGCATGCAAATGGTGCTTTTGGCAGAACGCGCACGTGGATTTCTACCAAACGACGTGCTAAGCATGCCGATGCTGCTCTTTTTAGCACCCGCGCACGCATTTGTGCGAAAACGCGTTTTAACCATGCACATGCATCTTTTGGTAGACGCGGATGAAGTTTTCTGCAAAACCACAAGATGTGCATGCAAATGGTGCTTTTTGCAGAACGCGCTCGTGGATTTCTACCAAACGACGTGCTAAGCATGCCGATGCTGCTATTTTTAGCACCCGCGCACGCATTTGTGCGAAAACGCGTTTTAAGCATGCACATGCATCTTTTGGTAGACGCGGATGAAGTTGTCTGCAAAACCACAAGATGTGCATGCAAATGGTGCTTTTTGCAGAACGCGCACGTGGATTTCTACCAAAGGACGTGCTAAGCATGCCGATGCTGCTCTTTTTAGCACCCGCGCACGCATCTGTGCGAAAACGCGTTTTAAGCATGCACATGCATCTTTTGGTAGACGCGGATGAAGTTTTCTGCAAAACCACAAGATGTGCATGCAAATGGTGCTTTTTGCAGAACGCGCTCGTGGATTTCTACCAAACGACGTGCTAAGCATGCCGATGCTGCTCTTTTTAGCACCCGCGCACGCATTTGTGCGAAAACGCGTTTTAAGCATGCACATGCATCTTTTGGTAGACGCGGATGAAGTTTTCTGCAAAACCACAAGATGTGCATGCAAATGGTCCTTTTTGCAGAACGCGCACGTGGATTTCTACCAAACGACGTGCTAAGCATGCCGATGCTGCTATTTTTAGCACCCGCGCACGCATTTGTGCGAAAACGCGTTTTAAGCATGCACATGCATCTTTTGGTAGACGCGGATGAAGTTTTCTGCAAAACCACAAGATGTGCATGCAAATGGTGCTTTTTGCAGAACGCGCACGTGGATTTCTACCAAACGACGTGCTAAGCATGCCGATGCTGCTCTTTTGAGCACCCGCGCACGCATTTGTGCGAAAACGCGTTTTAAGCATGCACATGCATCTTTTGGTAGACGCGGATGAAGGTTTCTGCAAAACCACAAGATGTGCATGCAAATGGTGCTTTTTGCAGAACGCGCACGTGGATTTCTACCAAACAACGTGCTAAGCATGCCGATGCTGCTCTTTTTAGCACCCGCGCACGCATTTGTGCGAAAACGCGTTTTAAGCATACACATGCATCTTTTCGTAGACGCGGATGAAGTTTTCTGCAAAACCACAAGATGTGCATGCAAATGGTGCTTTTTGCAGAACGCGCACGTGGATTTCTACCAAACGACGTGCTAAGCATGCCGATGCTGCTCTTTTTAGCACCCGCGCACGGATTTGTGCGAAAACGCGTTTTAAGCATGCACATGCATCTTTTGGTAGACGCGGATGAAGTTTTCTGCAAAACCACAAGATGTGCATGCAAATGGTGCTTTTGGCAGAACGCGCACGTGGATGTCTATCAAACGACGTGCTAAGCATGCCGATGCTGCTCTTTTTAGCACCCGCGCACGCATTTGTGCGAAAACGCGTTTTAAGCATGCACATGCATCTTTTGGTAGACGCGGATGAAGTTTTCTGCAAAACCACAAGACGTGCATGCAAATGGTGCTTTTTGCAGAACGCGCACGTGGATTTCTACCAAACGACGTGCTAAGCATGCCGATGCTGCTCTTTTTAGCACCCGCGCACGGATTTGTGCGAAAACGCGTTTTAAGCATGCACATGCATCTTTTGGTAGACGCGGATGAAGTTTTCTGCAAAACCACAACATGTGCATGCAAATGGTGCTTTTGGCAGAACGCGCACGTGGATTTCTGCCAAACGACGTGCTAAGCATGCCGATGCTGCTCTTTTTAGCACCCGCGCACGCATTTGTGCGAAAACGCGTTTTAAGTATGCACATGCATCTTTTGGTAGACGCGGATGAAGTTTTCTGCAAAATCACAAGATGTGCATGCAAATGGTGCTTTTTGCAGAACGCGCACGTGGATTTCTACCAAACGACGTGCTAAGCTTGCCGATGCTGCTCTTTTTAGCACCCGCGCACGGATTTGTGCGAAAACGCGTTTTAAGCATGCACATGCATCTTTTGGTAGACGCGGATGAAGTTTTCTGCAAAACCACAAGATGTGCATGCAAATGGTGCTTTTGGCAGAACGCGCACGTGGATTTCTACCAAACGACGTGCTAAGCATGCCGATGCTGCTCTTTTTAGCACCCGCGCACGCATTTGTGCGAAAACGCGTTTTAAGCATGCCCATGCATCTTTTGGTAGACGCGGATGAAGTTTTCTGCAAAACCACAAGACGTGCATGCAAATGGTGCTTTTTGCAGAACGCGCACGTGGATTTCTACCAAACGACGTGCTAAGCATGCCGATGCTGCTCTTTTTAGCACCCGCGCACGGATTTGTGCGAAAACGCGTTTTAAGCATGCACATGCATCTTTTGGTAGACGCGGATGAAGTTTTCTGCAAAACCACAAGATGTGCATGCAAATGGTGCTTTTGGCAGAACGCGCACGTGGATTTCTACCAAACGACGTGCTAAGCATGCCGATGCTGCTCTTTTTAGCACCCGCGCACGCATTTGTGCGAAAACGCGTTTTAAGCATGCACATGCATCTTTTGGTAGACGCGGATGAAGTTTTCTGCAAAACCACAAGATGTGCATGCAAATGGTGCTTTTTGCAGAACGCGCACGTGGATTTCTACCAAACGACGTGCTAAGCATGCCGATGCTGCTATTTTTATCACCCGCGCACGCATTTGTGCGAAAACGCGTTTTAAGCATGCACATGCATCTTTTGGTAGACGCGGATGAAGTTTTCTGCAAAACCACAAGATGTGCATGCAAATGGTGCTTTTTGCAGAACGCGCACGTGGATTTGTACCAAACGACGTGCTAAGCATGCCGATGCTGCTCTTTTTAGCACCCGCGCACGCATTTGTGCGAAAACGCGTTTTAAGCATGCACATGCATCTTTTGGTAGACGCGGATGAAGTTTTCTGCAAAACCACAAGATGTGCATGCAAATGGTGCTTTTTGCAGAACGCGCACGTGGATTTCTACCAAACGACGTGCTAAGCTTGCTGATGCTGCTTTTTTTAGCACCCGCGCACGGATTTGTGCGAAAACGCGTTTTAAGCATGCACATGCATCTTTTGGTAGACGCGGATGAAGTTTTCTGCAAAACCACAAGATGTGCATGCAAATGGTGCTTTTGGCAGAACGCGCACGTGGATTTCTACCAAACGACGTGCTAAGCATGCCGATGCTGCTCTTTTTAGCACCCGCGCACGCATTTGTGCGAAAACGCGTTTTAAGCATGCACATGGATCTTTTGGTAGACGCGGATGAAGTTTTCTGCAAAACCACAAGATGTGCATGCAAATGGTGCTTTTTGCAGAACGCGCACGTGGATTTCTACCAAACGACGTGCTAAGCATGCCGATGCTGCTCTTTTTAGCACCCGCGCACGGATTTGTGCGAAAACGCGTTTTAAGCATGCACATGCATCTTTTGGTAGACGCGGATGAAGTTTTCTGCAAAACCACAGGATGTGCATGCAAATGGTGCTTTTGGCAGAACGTGCACGTGGATTTCTACCAAACGACGTGCTAAGCATGCCGATGCTGCTCTTTTTAGCACCCGCGCACGCATTTGTGCGAAAACGCGTTTTAAGCATGCACATGCATCTTTTGGTAGACGCGGATGAAGTTTTCTGCAAAACCACAAGATGTGCATGCAAATGGTGCTTTTTGCAGAACGCGCACGTGGATTTCTACCAAACGACGTGCTAAGCATGCCGATGCTGCTCTTTTTAGCACCCGCGCACGCATTTGTGCGAAAACGCGTTTTAAGCATGCACATGCATCTTTTGGTAGACGCGGATGAAGTTTTCTGCAAAACCACAAGATGTGCATGCAAATGGTGTTTTTGGCAGAACGCGCACGTGGATTTCTACCAAACGACGTGCTAAGCATGCCGATGCTGCTCTTTTTAGCACCCGCGCACGCATTTGTGCGAAAACGCGTTTTAAGCATGCACATGCATCTTTTGGTAGACGCGGATGAAGTTTTCTGCAAAACCACAAGATGTGCATGCAAATGGTGCTTTTTGCAGAACGCGCACGTGGATTTCTACCAAACAACGTGCTAAGCATGCCGATGCTGCTCTTTTTAGCACCCGCGCACGCATTTGTGCGAAAACGCGTTTTAAGCATGCACATGCATCTTTTGGTAGACGCGGATGAAGTTTTCTGCAAAATCACAAGATGTGCATGCAAATGGTGCTTTTTGCAGAACGCGCACGTGGATTTCTACCAAACGACGTGCTAAGCTTGCCGATGCTGCTCTTTTTAGCACCCGCGCACGGATTTGTGCGAAAACGCGTTTTAAGCATGCACATGCATCTTTTGGTAGACGCGGATGAAGTTTTCTGCAAAACCACAAGATGTGCATGCAAATGGTGCTTTTGGCAGAACGCGCACGTGGATTTCTACCAAACGACGTGCTAAGCATGCCGATGCTGCTCTTTTTAGCACCCGCGCACGCATTTGTGCGAAAACGCGTTTTAAGCATGCCCATGCATCTTTTGGTAGACGCGGATGAAGTTTTCTGCAAAACCACAAGACGTGCATGCAAATGGTGCTTTTTGCAGAACGCGCACGTGGATTTCTACCAAACGACGTGCTAAGCATGCCGATGCTGCTCTTTTTAGCACCCGCGCACGGATTTGTGCGAAAACGCGTTTTAAGCATGCACATGCATCTTTTGGTAGACGCGGATGAAGTTTTCTGCAAAACCACAAGATGTGCATGCAAATGGTGCTTTTGGCAGAACGCGCACGTGGATTTCTACCAAACGACGTGCTAAGCATGCCGATGCTGCTCTTTTTAGCACCCGCGCACGCATTTTTGCGAAAACGCGTTTTAAGCATGCACATGCATCTTTTGGTAGACGCGGATGAAGTTTTCTGCAAAACCACAAGATGTGCATGCAAATGGTGCTTTTTGCAGAACGCGCACGTGGATTTCTACGAAACGACGTGCTAAGCATGCCGATGCTGCTATTTTTAGCACCCGCGCACGCATTTGTGCGAAAACGCGTTTTAAGCATGCACATGCATCTTTTGGTAGACGCGGATGAAGTTTTCTGCAAAACCACAAGATGTGCATGCAAATGGTGCTTTTTGCAGAACGCGCACGTGGATTTCTACCAAACGACGTGCTAAGCATGCCGATGCTGCTCTTTTTAGCACCCGCGCACGCATTTGTGCGAAAACGAGTTTTAAGCATGCACATGCATCTTTTGGTAGACGCGGATGAAGTTTTCTGCAAAACCACAAGATGTGCATGAAAATGGTGCTTTTTGCAGAACGCGCACGTGGATTTCTACCAAACGACGTGCTAAGCTTGCTGATGCTGCTTTTTTTAGCACCCGCGCACGGATTTGTGCGAAAACGCGTTTTAAGCATGCACATGCATCTTTTGGTAGACGCGGATGAAGTTTTCTGCAAAACCACAAGATGTGCATGCAAATGGTGCTTTTGGCAGAACGCGCACGTGGATTTCTACCAAACGACGTGCTAAGCATGCCGATGCTGCTCTTTTTAGCACCCGCGCACGCATTTGTGCGAAAACGCGTTTTAAGCATGCACATGCATCTTTTGGTAGACGCGGATGAAGTTTTCTGCAAAACCACAAGATGTGCATGCAAATGGTGCTTTTTGCAGAACGCGCACGTGGATTTCTACCAAACGACGTGCTAAGCATGCCGATGCTGCTCTTTTTAGCACCCGCGCACGGATTTGTGCGAAAACGCGTTTTAAGCATGCACATGCATCTTTTGGTAGACGCGGATGAAGTTTTCTGCAAAACCACAAGATGTGCATGCAAATGGTGCTTTTGGCAGAACGTGCACGTGGATTTCTACCAAACGACGTGCTAAGCATGCCGATGCTGCTCTTTTTAGCACCCGCGCACGCATTTGTGCGAAAACGCGTTTTAAGCATGCACATGCATCTTTTGGTAGACGCGGATGAAGTTTTCTGCAAAACCACAAGATGTGCATGCAAATGGTGCTTTTTGCGGAACGCGCACGTGGATTTCTACCAAACGACGTGCTAAGCATGCCGATGCTGCTCTTTTTAGCACCCGCGCACGCATTTGTGCGAAAACGCGTTTTAAGCATGCACATGCATCTTTTGGTAGACGCGGATGAAGTTTTCTGCAAAACCACAAGATGTGCATGCAAATGGTGCTTTTGGCAGAACGCGCACGTGGATTTCTACCAAACGACGTGCTAAGCATGCCGATGCTGCTCTTTTTAGCACCCGCGCACGCATTTGTGCGAAAACGCGTTTTAAGCATGCACATGCATCTTTTGGTAGACGCGGATGAAGTTTTCTGCAAAACCACAGGATGTGCATGCAAATGGTGCTTTTTGCAGAACGCGCACGTGGATTTCTACCAAACAACGTGCTAAGCATGCCGATGCTGCTCTTTTTAGCACCCGCGCACGCATTTGTGCGAAAACGCGTTTTAAGCATGCACATGCATCTTTTGGTAGACGCGGATGAAGTTTTCTGCAAAACCGCAAGATGTGCATGCAAATGGTGCTTTTTGCAGAACGCGCACGTGGATTTCTACCAAACGACGTGCTAAGCATGCCGATGCTGCTCTTTTTAGCACCCGCGCACGGATTTGTGCGAAAACGCGTTTTAAGCATGCACATGCATCTTTTGGTAGACGCGGATGAAGTTTTCTGCAAAACCACAAGATGTGCATGCAAATGGTGCTTTTGGCAGAACGCGCACGTGGATTTCTACCAAACGACGTGCTAAGCATGCCGATGCTGCTCTTTTTAGCACCAGCGCACGCATTTGTGCGAAAACGCGTTTTAAGCATGCACATGCATCTTTTGGTAGACGCGGATGAAGTTTTCTGCAAAACCACAAGATGTGCATGGAAATGGTGCTTTTTGCAGAACGCGCTCGTGGATTTCTACCAAACGACGTGCTAAGCATGCCGATGCTGCTCTTTTTAGCACCCGCGCACGCATTTGTGCGAAAACGCGTTTTAAGCATGCACATGCATCTTTTGGTAGACGCGGATGAAGTTTTCTGCAAAACCACAAGATGTGCATGCAAATGGTCCTTTTTGCAGAACGCGCACGTGGATTTCTACCAAACGACGTGCTAAGCATGCCGATGCTGCTCTTTTTAGCACCCGCGCACGCATTTGTGCGAAAACGCGTTTTAAGCATGCACATGCATCTTTTGGTAGACGCGGATGAAGTTTTCTGCAAAACCACAAGATGTGCATGCAAATGGTGCTTTTTGCAGAACGCGCACGTGGATTTCTACCAAACAACGTGCTAAGCATGCCGATGCTGCTCTTTTTAGCACCCGCGCACGCATTTGTGCGAAAACGCGTTTTAAGCATGCACATGCATCTTTTCGTAGACGCGGATGAAGTTTTCTGCAAAACCACAAGATGTGCATGCAAATGGTGCTTTTTGCAGAACGCGCACGTGGATTTCTACCAAACGACGTGCTAAGCATGCCGATGCTGCTCTTTTTAGCACCCGCGCACGGATTTGTGCGAAAACGCGTTTTAAGCATGCACATGCATCTTTTGGTAGACGCGGATGAAGTTTTCTGCAAAACCACAAGATGTGCATGCAAATGGTGCTTTTGGCAGAACGCGCACGTGGATGTCTATCAAACGACGTGCTAAGCATGCCGATGCTGCTCTTTTTAGCACCCGCGCACGCATTTGTGCGAAAACGCGTTTTAAGCATGCACATGCATCTTTTGGTAGACGCGGATGAAGTTTTCTGCAAAACCACAAGACGTGCATGCAAATGGTGCTTTTTGCAGAACGCGCACGTGGATTTCTACCAAACGACGTGCTAAGCATGCCGATGCTGCTCTTTTTAGCACCCGCGCACGGATTTGTGCGAAAACGCGTTTTAAGCATGCACATGCATCTTTTGGTAGACGCGGATGAAGTTTTCTGCAAAACCACAAGATGTGCATGCAAATGGTGCTTTTGGCAGAACGCGCACGTGGATTTCTGCCAAACGACGTGCTAAGCATGCCGATGCTGCTCTTTTTAGCACCCGCGCACGCATTTGTGCGAAAACGCGTTTTAAGCATGCACATGCATCTTTTGGTAGACGCGGATGAAGTTTTCTGCAAAATCACAAGATGTGCATGCAAATGGTGCTTTTTGCAGAACGCGCACGTGGATTTCTACCAAACGACGTGCTAAGCTTGCCGATGCTGCTCTTTTTAGCACCCGCGCACGGATTTGTGCGAAAACGCGTTTTAAGCATGCACATGCATCTTTTGGTAGACGCGGATGAAGTTTTCTGCAAAACCACAAGATGTGCATGCAAATGGTGCTTTTGGCAGAACGCGCACGTGGATTTCTACCAAACGACGTGCTAAGCATGCCGATGCTGCTCTTTTTAGCACCCGCGCACGCATTTGTGCGAAAACGCGTTTTAAGCATGCCCATGCATCTTTTGGTAGACGCGGATGAAGTTTTCTGCAAAACCACAAGACGTGCATGCAAATGGTGCTTTTTGCAGAACGCGCACGTGGATTTCTACCAAACGACGTGCTAAGCATGCCGATGCTGCTCTTTTTAGCACCCGCGCACGGATTTGTGCGAAAACGCGTTTTAAGCATGCACATGCATCTTTTGGTAGACGCGGATGAAGTTTTCTGCAAAACCACAAGATGTGCATGCAAATGGTGCTTTTTGCAGAACGCGCACGTGGATTTCTACCAAACGACGTGCTAAGCATGCCGATGCTGCTATTTTTAGCACCCGCGCACGCATTTGTGAGAAAACGCGTTTTAAGCATGCACATGCATCTTTTGGTAGACGCGGATGAAGTTTTCTGCAAAACCACAAGATGTGCATGCAAATGGTGCTTTTTGCAGAACGCGCACGTGGATTTCTACCAAACGACGTGCTAAGCATGCCGATGCTGCTCTTTTTAGCACCCGCGCACGCATTTGTGCGAAAACGCGTTTTAAGCATGCACATGCATCTTTTGGTAGACGCGGATGAAGTTTTCTGCAAAACCACAAGATGTGCATGCAAATGGTGCTTTTTGCAGAACGCGCACGTGGATTTCTACCAAACGACGTGCTAAGCTTGCTGATGCTGCTTTTTTTAGCACCCGCGCACGGATTTGTGCGAAAACGCGTTTTAAGCATGCACATGCATCTTTTGGTAGACGCGGATGAAGTTTTCTGCAAAACCACAAGATGTGCATGCAAATGGTGCTTTTGGCAGAACGCGCACGTGGATTTCTACCAAACGACGTGCTAAGCATGCCGATGCTGCTCTTTTTAGCACCCGCGCACGCATTTGTGCGAAAACGCGTTTTAAGCATGCACATGCATCTTTTGGTAGACGCGGATGAAGTTTTCTGCAAAACCACAAGATGTGCATGCAAATGGTGCTTTTTGCAGAACGCGCACGTGGATTTCTACCAAACGACGTGCTAAGCATGCCGATGCTGCTCTTTTTAGCACCCGCGCACGGATTTGTGCGAAAACGCGTTTTAAGCATGCACATGCATCTTTTGGTAGACGCGGATGAAGTTTTCTGCAAAACCACAAGATGTGCATGCAAATGGTGCTTTTGGCAGAACGTGCACGTGGATTTCTACCAAACGACGTGCTAAGCATGCCGATGCTGCTCTTTTTAGCACCCGCGCACGCATTTGTGCGAAAACGCGTTTTAAGCATGCACATGCATCTTTTGGTAGACGCGGATGAAGTTTTCTGCAAAACCACAAGATGTGCATGCAAATGGTGCTTTTTGCAGAACGCGCACGTGGATTTCTACCAAACGACGTGCTAAGCATGCCGATGCTGCTCTTTTTAGCACCCGCGCACGCATTTGTGCGAAAACGCGTTTTAAGCATGCACATGCATCTTTTGGTAGACGCGGATGAAGTTTTCTGCAAAACCACAAGATGTGCATGCAAATGGTGCTTTTGGCAGAACGCGCACGTGGATTTCTACCAAACGACGTGCTAAGCATGCCGATGCTGCTCTTTTTAGCACCCGCGCACGCATTTGTGCGAAAACGCGTTTTAAGCATGCACATGCATCTTTTGGTAGACGCGGATGAAGTTTTCTGCAAAACCACACGATGTGCATGCAAATGGTGCTTTTTGCAGACCGCGCACGTGGATTTCTACCAAACAACGTGCTAAGCATGCCGATGCTGCTCTTTTTAGCACCCGCGCACGCATTTGTGCGAAAACGCGTTTTAAGCATGCACATGCATCTTTTGGTAGACGCGGATGAAGTTTTCTGCAAAACCACAAGATGTGCATGCAAATGGTGCTTTTTGCAGAACGCGCACGTGGATTTCTACCAAACGACGTGCTAAGCATGCCGTTGCTGCTCTTTTTACCACCCGCGCACGGATTTGTGCGAAAACGCGTTTTAAGCATGCACATGCATCTTTTGGTAGACGCGGATGAAGTTTTCTGCAAAACCACAAGATGTGCATGCAAATGGTGCTTTTGGCAGAACGCGCACGTGGATGTCTATCAAACGACGTGCTAAGCATGCCGATGCTGCTCTTTTTAGCACCCGCGCACGCATTTGTGCGAAAACGCGTTTTAAGCATGCACATGCATCTTTTGGTAGACGCGGATGAAGTTTTCTGCAAAACCACAAGATGTGCATGCAAATGGTGCTTTTTGCAGAACGCGCTCGTGGATTTCTACCAAACGACGTGCAAAGCATGCCGATGCTGCTCTTTTTAGCACCCGCGCACGCATTTGTGCGAAAACGCGTTTTAAGCATGCACATGCATCTTTTGGTAGACGCGGATGAAGTTTTCCGCAAAACCGCAAGATGTGCATGCAAATGGTGCTTTTTGCAGAACGCGCACGTGGATTTCTACCAAACGACGTGCTAAGCATGCCGATGCTGCTCTTTTTAGCACCCGCGCACGGATTTGTGCGAAAACGCGTTTTAAGCATGCACATGCATCTTTTGGTAGACGCGGATGAAGTTTTCTGCAAAACCACAAGATGTGCATGCAAATGGTGCTTTTGGCAGAATGCGCACGTGGATTTCTACCAAACGACGTGCTAAGCATGCCGATGCTGCTCTTTTTAGCACCCGCGCACGCATTTGTGCGAAAACGCGTTTTAAGCATGCACATGCATCTTTTGGTAGACGCGGATGAAGTTTTCTGCAAAACCACAAGATGTGCATGCAAATGGTGCTTTTTGCAGAACGCGCTCGTGGATTTCTACCAAACGACGTGCTAAGCATGCCGATGCTGCTCTTTTTAGCACCCGCGCACGCATTTGTGCGAAAACGCGTTTTAAGCATGCACATGCATCTTTTGGTAGACGCGGATGAAGTTTTCTGCAAAACCACAAGATGTGCATGCAAATGGTCCTTTTTGCAGAACGCGCACGTGGATTTCTACCAAACGACGTGCTAAGCATGCCGATGCTGCTATTTTTAGCACCCGCGCACGCATTTGTGCGAAAACGCGTTTTAAGCATGCACATGCATCTTTTCGTAGACGCCGATGAAGTTTTCTGCAAAACCACAAGATGTGCATGCAAATGGTGCTTTTTGCAGAACGCGCACGTGGATTTCTACCAAACGACGTGCTAAGCATGCCGATGCTGCTCTTTTTAGCACCCGCGCACGGATTTGTGCGAAAACGCGTTTTAAGCATGCACATGCATCTTTTGGTAGACGCGGATGAAGTTTTCTGCAAAACCACAAGATGTGCATGCAAATGGTGCTTTTGGCAGAACGCGCACGTGGATGTCTATCAAACGACGTGCTAAGCATGCCGATGCTGCTCTTTTTAGCACCCGCGCACGCATTTGTGCGAAAACGCGTTTTAAGCATGCACATGCATCTTTTGGTAGACGCGGATGAAGTTTTCTGCAAAACCACAAGATGTGCATGCAAATGGTGCTTTTTGCAGAACGCGCTCGTGGATTTCTACCAAACGACGTGCAAAGCATGCCGATGCTGCTCTTTTTAGCACCCGCGCAAGCATTTGTGCGAAAACGCGTTTTAAGCATGCACATGCATCTTTTGGTAGACGCGGATGAAGTTTTCTGCAAAACCACAAGATGTACATGCAAATGGTGCTTTTTGCAGAACGCGCACGTGGATTTCTACCAAACGACGTGCTAAGCATGCCGAT